>NC_140647.1:20504675-20710707 GCF_978046115.1 Saccoglossus kowalevskii | reverse complement strand
TGTTACTCACATTCCTGTAAAAACGAGAAACCAGTCCAGTTTAATTATAACACGAGTATTAGATTTCTTAAGGTCAATATATCGAGGAACTGGCGCAAGCATTTATTGTTGGTTTGTGACAAATGTCGAGGTCGAGATTTACAATTACAAACAAATTCATACTGCACATACACGCAAAGTTCAGATAAGTGATTGGTAACTTACAAGTGTTGGAATGTTGGACTGGTAAGTACGGCAAGATTTGTTTTAGTTATCCTTTTAATCTTGTTGCCATCCAAGGATCTAAAATTAGGATAATGTAACTTTTATTTCAGATATTCCCCAAATACTAGGGAGTGAAATGTTGCAGTCATCTTGAAAGCGTACTTCCAGGTAAAAGTAATAGATAATTTCCCTTACTTGAGATATGCAAATAAGGTAATAATGTAAATTTAAAAGTTGAATGTGTGTGACTACATTCCTGATAGTAATACAAGATAATACATCTATATCTTTTTAATGTTTGTATTAATATTCACATGAAAAATGTTAGATGGTTTATATACCAATAATAAAATTACATATATATAAGCACACAGTGGACTAGAAAATGTACGACATTGTCAGCAAAAAAATACTTACAAAAATGTCAAACTATTCATGTTTTGAAGAGCTGCATCTGGTATTCGTGGGATATTATTATTGCTAAGTCCGCTGAAAAATACACATATTTATGATTACAAAGATGTTGAATTGTATTGTATTGAATTGACGTGTCTCGTTAGGAATTAATGTATGTTTTATATACACTCGAATAAATAAAAACTTATTCGGCATGTTTATTACTACCATCATTATCTTTGTCTTTTTGACAGAATTTCCGTGAAATAATTTTTCACTTGATAAACATTTTCAATATTTTCATTTGTCCAGCATTTTGGTAAGCAATAAGTGAAATGATAGCCAATATGTTCTCGTGCTTGTATATGCATTTCATTTATTAAATTATCACACATATATAGCCTATAGAATATTATGGATACACTCAATGATAAATATGCAAACAGATTTCCGTAGATAAGACAATGTTACAAACAATAATATGCTGTAGATTATACAGATGCTGATTATAAATAGTTTTACCACAGATGTGTAATACTCACAGAAACTGAATATTGGTATTACTGAACAAACCATCCGGAATCCAATCTATGTTATTTTCCATTAAACTCCTGAAAAAGTAGATATGTTCTCACTTGCATTATACTGTCTTCATGGAATTTGACGATAAAACCATTTGAACCAAAAAAGTGGTACTCACACTTTCTGCAATGTACTTGGCCAAACATAATTTGTATAGGTAGCTTTAAATATTTGTATCTGATTTCTAGATAGATCTCTGAAAGAATAAAACCCAAAATAATGTCACTGCACTATTAGCTACTTGATAACTACTTATCATGCCCATATAGCATAATAGCACGTGCATGCAAATTAATCGACTTGTGGTTTTTCAAAAGATATTGTTAGTAACTTAATATACTTTTGTATTAGTGTTTTTATTCTAGTCTTTACATAAAAGGCATAATGCTATGAATGTAACAGAACATTATCCCGAAACGATATTGTAATCCCCAGTAATTAAACAAAAAAGTCATGCAAAACACCTGACAAATATTCTACAAGAGACAATAAAAACAGCAAAAGTACACCACATGAAGTCAAAATTGAATATGTACACACATTTGTTACTGTTTGTAGTCAAATCAAATAAAACGTGAACATGCAAACAAATAAAATTGTGAATAGACTTACAGATATGTTAGACTGGTACAAAAAGATATATCAGGTATCTCAACTATCTTGTTATTATGAATTGTCCTATTGGGAAATATAGAAAACAGTTAAATGGTAGTTACGCTTGCTTAGTCTGATGTCCTTATTGTTATCTAAACATTGTAATTTGTTAGCCGAGGTAAACTAAATATTAACGACAATCACATATTTTCCCCATACATTCAGATATTTCATTGAGAATGTAGTCAATGAGAAAAAGCCATTGTGGCAATGATTACATTTCCTTTCACTCGACAATAACTATTGTTCATTTATAACCCGGACATGGTCCATGTTATTGTTTACTTATTTAAATAATATGAAATTACTGTAAATATGTTAAAAGAGTGTTCTAGTGTTTGGGTTACTGAAACGGCATTGTGCGTTTTACGGTAATGCTTTCATTTCCGCCTTGGTCGTTGCATTGATTTTGCGATGAAGGATTTTGTAGTGTAGAGTTTGTGTTTTCATGGGATTATAATTACCTATGGCCACACAACGTCTGGTGGCGATCGTATATGTTTTGTTTCGAATGGTTATTCATCAGTTAGTCAGCCGATAACTGTTTAGCATTACAATCGCACTGTGTGTGTTAAGTATAGGGGTTGTGTTTTGTTAATTATTTCCTCCACTGAGACGAGAAGTCTTTGTTTGAACTTAGTTGATTATGTATCTTTATTTACTTTGATAATTTGAATTCTGTTCGAATGTCATGAATGTAATGTATTTGAAAGACCGACTAAAATGTGGGCTGTTTATGGCGTGTGGAACGTGAAGGAGAGAGGCTAGAAAGTGTGACCTGTGAACGAGGTTGTCAAGAAACTGTCTCTTCGCGCGAACGACATTTTGAAAGTGGTAGTGGCGTTTTCATAGCTGTGGCTAAAATCAAGTGAAGTGGCGGAAATTGAGGAAGGAGGCCGACCTGGATCCGACAGAAGACTCGCTAAGGGGCCCCTCCATCGATGGTATGCTGAGTAATCGACGGGACTTGATGGTAACTTGGAATTCGCCGATTTTTGTCGTTGACTAGCCTGGTGCTGGGAACTACGTGCGCGTTGAGCACTTTGCCGTGAGTACACACGTAACACGTGACAAGGGACTGAATCGATAGTGATTGTTGTTTTCAGAGCTCTATAAAAGTGGGTTGGGCTGAAAGTGGTTATCATTTGATGTATTTTAATTGTGTCTTATGACTACCTGTATTTCTATGCTATTGTGAAATGTTTGTTTGAGTGGAGAATACAGATTTGCCATGTTTATTGTTGATACTTGCAACACGTGTAGAATTGTGCAATTATTGTTGTTGATGGTGAGTGAATTTGTACGAGTCACTGTGAAACTGCCTTGATCCATCCCGGACCTATCACATTAAAGTGTTTGCCCTGGTTTATGTCCAAGTTGTTTAGAAATTGGAATCTGGCCGCGGTGTGGTATAAAACGGGTTGTTTATGCATTTTAAAAGTGGATTGAATCAGTGGCATATCACTGTTATTCCCACACGTGGACGTTGATGCTATATAACTGGCGCCTACGTGTTGGGGGTCATATAACTGGCGCCCGACGTGGAGGCCTGTGGTGGATTTAAAAAAAATTGTTTTTGGCAGTAGATTCATGCAGAGTTGCTTACGGAAATTCAAGTGTCCTGCATTCAGTGTGTAAATACCTGGGGGCAGCCATATTGGATTGTTGTTGTTGTTTACATTGATTATTGCTGTGTTGATATGTATTTAACATGGTAGGCCTAGTGCGTAAGCTATGCCCAATTTTCTAATTTTTTACTCCAAATACTTAGAAATTTTGGTACGATTTTGTTAGTAGTGATTAGTATTGCAACTGATATTTTGTGGATGCAGCGAGTGATGTACTGTTTTTATTGGTGGTGCTTTGTGGTGATGTGTTAGTTAGTGACAGATGTGTATAGTGCGCCATCTAGTGTTGACAAATTGTATGACCGCTAGTAATAGGCACTGAGCTTTGTTGTTGATATATATTGATATAGGATACTGTTGTTTAAACTTTTCTGTCATTATTTTTTTCTATTAAGTCTTTGTGATAGGAGGATTGTTTGTTTAGTTGTTCCATGATGGCTGACAGGGAACAGGAAATGATAGATGAGGAGAGAAGTACTGAAGGGAATATTTATGATACGCCAGCCAATCCAGGCATGTGGAATACAGCGCAACTGAGTAGAGAGAAGGAAGAGAAAAAGAGAATGTTGGCTGAAGCAAATCGTAGGTTGGATGAAGAGGAACAGGCAGAGAGAGATCAGGAACTTATGAAACAGGTAGAGTTGACTTTGATAGCTGAGGAGAAAGAGAAACGGAAACAGGAAGCTGAACAGCGATATCAAGAATTGTTAGAACAGGAAAGAGAGAGGCGTAGGATTGAGAGAAGACGCCAGGATGATATTAGAGCTGAATATGATTGCTCTGGACAGGGGACAAGTGTTGGCCACCTGGGAGCAAGGGGTGTTGTTGTTGATGAGAATACAGTTCTACCTGCTGCTGCTGCAAATAGTGGAACGTATGCTAAGCCCCCTGTACCTACTTTTTCAGGTAGTTCTGATAAGAAAGGGGAGGTTTCTTTTCGTAGTTGGAAATACCATATTAGATGTTTACAAAAGGACAAGCATCTATCACTCAGCACGTTGACTGCAGCAGTTAAGAGGTTAAAAGGAGATGCAGGTGATTTTGTTATGAACTTGGGGGAAGATGCCACCCTTGAGGAAATATTTGAGGAATTGGAGGTTCCGTATGGTGAGGTTGAATCGGGTCCTATGTTAATGGGAAGATTCCACAGAGAGAGTGCTCAACGTGAGATGGAGGATATGAAGTCTTATGGACTACGGTTACAACTGGCTTTGAATAATGTGAAAGAGAGAGGGGGCATACGAGCTGAAGATGTTGATAGAACGTTATGCACTGCTTTTTGGTTTCATATGAGAGACAAAGACATCAAGCAGGCCCTAAGGCATAAATATGATGGCATATCAACATTTAGGCAGTTGTGGAGTGAAGCTAGGAGAGCTGAACAGGAGAATTTTGAATGGGGTGGAGGAAAGACCAGAAGTAAGCCATCTCTTGCTAGAGCACATCAGACAGTGGCAGGTGATGAGGAGGAGCCTTCTAACAGTCACCAACAGACAGTAGGTGATCATAAATCTGATAACATAATGAAACATCTTCAGGCTACTACACTTGCTGTTTCTCTCATAAAAGAGCAGATAGATAAAATGATGGTTAAACAGTCGCAATTGGAAGAGGAAATGGTAGGTCGGAGGGAGGCACCACCTGTTATGGCACCGCCATTGAGTGTAGCAAACCCATTGGTTCAGCCTACTCCAGTGTATTCGGCAGGGCCAGCCGTGAACGTGACTGCACCAGCAAGGGTTGGGCCCTGTTATGAGTGTGGATTGTTGGGACACCTACGTAGACAATGTCGCTCTAGGGGCGGAGTCAGAAGGAAGGGACCAGTAACCTGTTATAATTGTGGAGAGAAAGACCACATTTCCCCTGATTGCCCTCATCCAAAAAGAAAGGCAACACTGGGACAGGAACAACAGGGACCACCCCCTTCAGTGAATCAAGGATTAAAGGCATGGCACAGAAAACATAAGGTGAAACAAGTGATTGCAGCAAGGCAGGGAAGGAAACCTTTTATGATGAAAGAAGACGTTTGGAAGAGACTGGTGGGCAGAGCCCCAGAGGAGTCGGTGTATGTTAATGGTGACTTGGTACCCTGCTTAATTAATTAATTGATACTGGATCCCAGGTTACCACTATATCTTACGACTACTATAAGAAAAAGTTGTCTTCGATTTCTTTGATGTTACTAGATGAGTCTTTCCGGGTCACTGGAGCCGGAGGAGAGACTTTGCCCTATTTGGGATATGTTGAAGTGACTATGGCGTTTCCTCGTGCTTTGTTTGATTCCCTTGAGGAGCATGAGACGTTGGTGTTGGTAGCCGTCAATAATGAATACAATAGAAATGTACCAGTCACTGCGGGCACCAATCTTTTGAATTGTTTTATGAATAATAGTACACTGTCTTACAGAGAGAAGACTGTGCGATCTATGAGAATGTCGGAAGTTAGACGGAAGACATGCAGCATATTGGCAGCCCGCGAGCGTTTTATAGGAGAAGATGGGTATCTGGGTGATGTGAAGGCTGCTGTGCCGAAGCCATTAATCATCAGACCAGACAGTGACAGAGTGGTTTTAGGAAGTGTACGAGGAGGCACAGCACATGACGAATACATTGTTGCTGTAGAGCCAAGTAGAAACACTCCCAGTAACATTGCTACTAGTGCAACAACTGGAGTTCTTAAATGTCTTAGAAAGAAGTCTCAGGTACCGGTTCGCATAAGTAATACTACAGATAAAAACATAATTGTAAGGCCGGGTCAGGTTATTGGAGAAGCCAGAGCAGTAAGTTGGATTGGTAGCCCTGGTCAGCAGTCAGCGATTATGCAGAGCCAGCCAGAGGATGGAGTGTCTGATGGTGAAGATACATTTGAAATAGATGGTGTGAGGTTTGACCTTACTAAGTCAGAATTGTCACACAGTCAGATTCAAGAGGTACAGAAGTGTTTCACTGAAGAACAGACTGTTTTTTCGAAGTCGGAGAATGACTTGGGTACCTGTGAGATTGAAGCGCACCGTATCAGGTTAACAGATGATATACCGGTGGCAGAGAGACATAGACGATTGCCACCTGCCCAATATGATGAACTCAAGCGTATATTGAGGGGTATGCTGGACAGTGGGGTAATTCAAGACTCGCACAGCCCATATGCAGCTCCTATTGTGATGGTTGGAAAGAAAGATGGGAGTACCCGCCTATGCATTGACTACAGGCGTCTGAATGCCAAGATCATAAAAGATGCATACGCTCTACCAAGGATAGAGGAAACGTTTGATGCTTTGAAGGGTGCTACAGTTTTTTCGGTTTGTGACTTGACTCAGGGATATTGGCAAATCTTAATGGACCCAAATGATGTGGAAAAGACTGCCTTTATAAGCCCGGTGGGTCATTACGAGTGTCTAAAGCTGCCCATGGGGTTAGCAACTAGTCCGGCTAGTTTTCAGCGTATTATGGAGAGATGCCTTGGTGATATGTTGTATAATGGTTGTATCGTTTATCTTGATGACATCATAGTCTACGCAGATAATTTTGATGAGCATCTGAGTCGGTTGCGTGAAGTATTTAGACGACTTGTGAGGGGAGGACTGAAACTTAAGGCTTGAAAATGTAAGTTCTTCCGAGATGAAGTTAAATTCCTAGGCCATGTGGTATCTGCAGCAGGTGTGCAGACTGATCCCGCAAAGACAGAGGCGCTTAGAACATGGCCAATACCGAAGAATGCTCAGGAGGTCAAGACGCTATTGGGAGTGACTGGTTACTACCGTCGATATGTTCAAGGGTACGCCAAAATAGCTAAGCCGTTGAATGAATTAACTCATGGATTGTATAAGCGAGTAAACAGAACTGGAAAAATGAGACGTGTGAGAGAATGTGAGAAACCCCCCTTTATCTGGAATGATGAGTGCCAGACAGCCTTCGATACACTGATTGATCGGTTAACCAACCCACCTATCTTGGCTTATCCAGAGTACAACAAAAGCTTTGAGCTACACACCGATGCTAGCCTATTGGGATTGGGTGCGGCACTTTACCAGCATGATGGTACAGCAAACAGGGTGATAGCTTATGCCAGCCGCAGAATATCGAAAAGTGAGCGCAATTACCCAGCACACAAGCTGGAATTTCTGGCGTTGAAGTGGGCTGTTGTGGACAAATTTAAGGATTACTTATATGGTCGGAAGTTTACTGTGGTGACTGACAATAATCCCCTGACGTATGTCCTGACCACAGCAAAGCTAGATGCAACGGGGCACAGGTGGTTGTCAGCCCTGGCACTGTTTGATTTTGAGCTTCAGTACAGACCGGGGAGATTTAACGGCGACGCCGATGGATTATCACGAAGACCAAGTCAAGGATATTCCACGGACGATGAAGGACAACCCCACTGGTTGGATTGGTTGCCACCCAGTGAGAGGGAAAAGATGAATCCGCAGACTGTCAGTGCTATCAGCCATAGTCAGCTGGTGACTGCTTTGCCTGCAGCTGAAGTGTTGGGAATGTCACCGAGCCCCATGGCACAGGCTCGTGAAGACATAAACAGGTGGGCTGATCAAGCATCCCTACCTACTACGGTAGCAGAGGACTGGAGGACTGCGCAACAAGGAGACCCTGTGATAGGGAGAGTCTGTTGGTATCTGGACAGAGAGAGAAAACCAACTCCGCGAGAACGTGGTAATGAGGACAGGATGACTCAGCTTGCCCTGCGAGAATGGGACAGCTTGTGTTATCGGAACGGTGTTCTACATCGACGACGAGTTGACCCTCATGGTGATGAATACTTCCAACTGGTATTGCCTGCTGTTTATCGTGGCACGGCCATGGAAGCGTTGCATGACGACATGGGTCATCCTGGGATTGAGAGGACAACTGACTTATTACGCACACGGTTTTATTGGCCCAAAATGCTGGCTGACATCCAACAGAAGGTGAAAAGCTGTGAACGATGTACGAGACGAAAGGTAACTGTAGAGGGCAGGGTTAGAGCACCTCTAGGACATCTGACGTCTACCCAACCACTCGACCTTGTATGTATGGATTATCTGACACTTGAACCCTCCAGGGGTGGTGTTAAGGATATCCTGATAATAACCGACCACTTTACGCGGTATGCTATCGCTATACCTACCAAGGATCAGACAGCAAGAACAACAGCTGATGCTCTGATGGAGTATTTCTTACTTCATTACGGGTTCCCGGCACGAATTCATTCTGATCAGGGCAGGAACTTTGGGTCGCGTGTTATTGCTGAATTATGCAAGAAGCTGAGAGTAAGAAAGACTAGGACTACCCCGTATCATCCGCAATCGAATTCTCAGTGTGAACGATTTAACCGTACACTAATGGATATGATCGGCACACTGGAGAATAAGGAGAAGGAAAATTGGAAGCAACATGTGAGTTCTATGGTGCATGCATATAACTGCACAAGGAATGATGCCACCGGCTATTCCCCATATTATTTGATGTATGGGCACCATCCACGTCTACCTGTAGATGTATATCTTGGACTAGAACCCAGAGGGAGTGAGGATGAGGGATCTGATGACTATGTGAGTAAGTGGAAAGCTCGGCTGAAGGAGGCATATGAAGTGGCTACCAAGGAAGCTGCTAAGCATGAAGATGCCAATAAGAAGAGGTATGACAGGAAAGCTAAAGAGGCTATACTAGTGGAGGGAGATAGAGTGCTTGTGAGAAATGTTGGCATACGGGGTAAACATAAAATAGCAGATAAGTGGGAGAAAGAGGCATATTTAGTGATGGAGAGAGTTAATCCTGATTTACCTGTGTACAAGGTCAAGCCAGAGAGAGGAGAGGGAGCTACCCGAACGCTGCATCGTAACTTACTTTTACCATGCAATGCGTTACCGATACTATACCCTGAGCGTCCCATGAGGAAGACGTACACAAAGACTACCAGGAACCCCCATATGAAGACTAGACAGAGACCAGTCAGTACAAGTTCAAGTAGTGACACCTCTAGTGAAGAGGAACTTGTTTACTGGTGGCAAACTAAGACACCAGAGCATATGGAAGATGTAGAGTCAGAGAGGATAGCTGTGCCTGTTACAGTGAGTGATGATTTGATACAGAGGGAAGAAATGAATAACGTTAGTAGCCCCAATGACATGTCTGGAGGTATTGAAAATCCTGCGCCATGTTCTTCAGGTGGTGAAAATGTGATGTCATCAACTGGCAAGAGCAGACCAATGGCATCCGATGATAATTCTAGAGATACCATGGCCAAGACTATGCCAGAGAGAATCCCCTGCCATGAGGATGTGACAATTCCTGAGGCTGAAGTAGTAACTGTAACGGAGACTGCGATTACTGGAGATGAAGTACAAGCTGTGAGGAGATCAAGCCGACCACGAAAAGCACCTGAGCGCTATGGATGGTCACAGCAGAAAAGATTTGCAGGAGAGATGTTGCATGATCTGATTTCCTTGACTAAAGGATGGTTTGAAGGGAAGGAATTAGGCCCTAGAGATGTGGGTTATGACATTGTGTAATATGGTAATAAGGCTTTATTTAGTGTGCAAGTACACTTTGTTAGTTTTACAAATTACCTTTATACTTTATACATATGTTGCATTCATGTTAGTATTAAATAGTAGATTCAAGTGTGTAATTTAGCTGGTAGAAGAGGAGTGATCTGAAGACACAGGGTGATTGAGGGGCCAAGATTCAAGGGCACTCAATGGAGCGACGAGGTATTCGGGAGACCAAGATTCAAAGGTGCCCGATGGAGATGAGGGTATCGAGGGGCTAAGATTCAAGAGCACTCGATGGAGATTTGGGGGCCAATGGCACCAAATCCGGGTGAGCCGAAGAGGACCACTAGGCAAGACACAGGATCACGAAGACAAGAATTCGCGACTGCAGTGAGCGGGGACGCTCATATTTGTGGGGGGAGAGTATAACCCGGACATGGTCCATGTTATTGTTTACTTATTTAAATAATATGAAATTACTGTAAATATGTTAAAAGAGTGTTCTAGTGTTTGGGTTACTGAAACGGCATTGTGCGTTTTACGGTAATGCTTTCACTTCCGCCTTGGTCGTTGCATTGATTTTGCGATGAAGGATTTTGTAGTGTAGAGTTTGTGTTTTCATGGGATTATAATTACCTATGGCCACACAACGTCTGGTGGCGATCGTATATGTTTTGTTTCGAATGGTTATTCATCAGTTAGTCAGCCGATAACTGTTTAGCATTACAATCGCACTGTGTGTGTTAAGTATAGGGGTTGTGTTTTGTTAATTATTTCCTCCACTGAGACGAGAAGTCTTTGTTTGAACTTAGTTGATTATGTATCTTTATTTACTTTGATAATTTGAATTCTGTTCGAATGTCATGAATGTAATGTATTTGAAAGACCGACTAAAATGTGGGCTGTTTATGGCGTGTGGAACGTGAAGGAGAGAGGCTAGAAAGTGTGACCTGTGAACGAGGTTGTCAAGAAACTGTCTCTTCGCGCGAACGACATTTTGAAAGTGGTAGTGGCGTTTTCATAGCTGTGGCTAAAATCAAGTGAAGTGGCGGAAATTGAGGAAGGAGGCCGACCTGGATCCGACAGAAGACTCGCTAAGGGGCCCCTCCATCGATGGTATGCTGAGTAATCGACGGGACTTGATGGTAACTTGGAATTCGCCGATTTTTGTCGTTGACTAGCCTGGTGCTGGGAACTACGTGCGCGTTGAGCACTTTGCCGTGAGTACACACGTAACACGTGACAAGGGACTGAATCGATAGTGATTGTTGTTTTCAGAGCTCTATAAAAGTGGGTTGGGCTGAAAGTGGTTATCATTTGATGTATTTTAATTGTGTCTTATGACTACCTGTATTTCTATGCTATTGTGAAATGTTTGTTTGAGTGGAGAATACAGATTTGCCATGTTTATTGTTGATACTTGCAACACGTGTAGAATTGTGCAATTATTGTTGTTGATGGTGAGTGAATTTGTACGAGTCACTGTGAAACTGCCTTGATCCATCCCGGACCTATCACATTAAAGTGTTTGCCCTGGTTTATGTCCAAGTTGTTTAGAAATTGGAATCTGGCCGCGGTGTGGTATAAAACGGGTTGTTTATGCATTTTAAAAGTGGATTGAATCAGTGGCATATCACTGTTATTCCCACACGTGGACGTTGATGCTATATAACTGGCGCCTACGTGTTGGGGTCATACATTCATACTTACAGACTAGTCAATCTGATCATCTGATCAAATGCGTTATTTTCTATTCGTAGCAGACCGACATTAACAAAAGATCTAAAACCATAAAGATAAAATGTTACAAAAAACGTATATATATGACACAATTGGTTCAATTTCAATAATATTTGCTAACTTATACGCTGATAGTATTATTTACTTGAAGATTGCATTGCTCTTTACTGATGTGAAGTCACAAATATAATATTATTCATTATTATACATCTGTCACCGTAACGCCATAGGTTAAGCGTGCCGTAATTTTGCGGTATTTTGCCGGGTATTTTCATCCTACCATATTAGGAAATGCGAATTCCAAATAGGGAATTATTACGCGCGTAAGCGTCGTCTAATAATAAAAACAAACATGGCTGCCACCAGAATTTAACCGGACTCCATACAAAGAAGTTCGCTGATTCTGTTCTAAACTTTTTAGATTTTGGCATTCCCATGATGTATCCTTGGTAGGAAAAGATGTATAATAAGAAGGTTATTATGAAGATACCTCAAAGTATGCACTCAGACAGTACGCTGTCGCATCGACCCCCGCTGTGCGTCGGTCGATACTGCCGCTGTACTGTGTTCATGCATACTTTGAGGTATCTTCGTAATAACCTCATATTATTTTCGAGTATTTTGAGATGAATGAATTGCATCTCATCATGCAATTGTACTTACATTGATATCAGTGTCGAAGGGCTTGGAAACATATCAGCTTTCACCTCCGTTAGATAAGGTATTTTTTGTATGAGCCTACATTTTCAAATAAAGAGTGAAGAGATAACTGGGTAATGTATTGTAGAATAGAAGGCAAAAAAAAAAAAAAACGCTATTACTAAGAATCAAGAATATCACCACTCTGTTCCTGTCTGTTCACTCTCGACATCATTCTTGCTTGGTTTCCAAGAGTTCTAATTTGAATTGACCGTGTTATGTTTTTGTTTTTTCCAAAATCGTAAATGTGTTTGAAACAGTGTTCAATTTTACTATTTTTGATTATTATTTTAGTTTATTGATATATTTGTTTTGCTTGATATTTATTTACTTGTTCTTGTTTCCCAGTTGCATTACGATCAAAATGTGGGTATGTGTTTTGATTGTTGTAAGAGATTAGCACATTAGCGCAATTACGTGACTAAACAAAAGAAAGTTGAAATGCATGATGGGACCATGAGGTTGGGAGAGCGGCCTTTTTCAAGATGTCGGACTAGTAGCAACTATTTTCCGCCGCAGATTGAGCTGCCCTGAACTTTGCTGTAGTCAACGTGACATTGGTCAGTGAACACTGATGACTTTGTGGCTGGTTCAAGACGTGCAATTACCACGAACTAGTGCAGTGAGTACGAATCTGCAAACTATTGTTCTAAACGGCGAATCACCCACATTATCCATGTGCTATTCTTACTGGGATTTTATCGTGTTACTGCTGAGTTTAGAAGTTTGCCGATCTACGCTTGATGACGTGAAATCTGAAGTGACCTGACAGGAATTCCTTTACGGTCTGTAAATATCGATTACCATCCTGAATTTGTGCAATTCCGGACGCTATTCTGTCGGACTGCACAACACATCAGATGATTAATAGCGACCGAGCCAAGCGTCTATCCTGAAAGCTACGCGGTGAGCTGACTTCTAGTGGCCGATTTCACAACGATCTACTGAGAACAGCGAATACGTTTTACGGACTACCGGTTACTTGTACAAGACGATAATATCATAGTGAATTCTGATTTACTTATAAATACTTTTATGTAGCTTTGACATTGAACTATTCTATGTGCGATCACGCAATAGATGCGATGTAATAGGCATTTTGTAATTACCGCTATGCTCATGTTGTTGGTGTTGTATTGAATTTATCGATCGATCCATAGTCAGAGATACTTTATTCAGATTTTTTTTTATTAAGTACCGATTTCTTTAACTTTCATGATTGTCATTACTTTTAGGCCATCAGCCGTGCCCCTTATAAATATTACTCTGTCACGTTGTCAACCGAACCCAGTTTCGTGGCTAATGGGTTGTATCAAGGGTTCTGAAAACTGTTCTAGTAAAATAATAGAATTTATTTGGTAACTAAAATCCGCGCGATTTCATTACGTAGACGCAATTACGTGTTACATGTTGTTGGAGTTTGCTTATCACGTATTTGCATTCTATTGTTTTTAACTAAATGACTAATTCATATCTGCTACTAATTGTTTATCAACACACAATATAAATATTATAATGAATAAACCATGTCATTGCTTACACAGTAGACCCAATGCATTGCCTTACAGTCCTTGTATTGTCATCACAACTACACCCATTACAATAAGTGCCACCAGTGTATCTACCATATCCATATGATGATGACCATAAGCCATACCACGTACCTAATTAAATGTACATTTTAATCATGTTACCTGCAACACTTGGATTTGGATTCTGATCAGGTAAATTATTTTTGGTTCATTGATGACCCTAGAGTATTATGTTTGTGTATACACGTGCAAAAAAGAATATATAAATTCCAGGTTCTGTTTCAAAAACTTTTCATTTACATATACAGAACAACAGAGTAAAGACTATTGTTAAAAAACACAATCGTGTTATAATAGGCTCGTGTTTTTAACTATAACTTGAAATAACTTCATATCAGGGACACAGTTTTCAGTAAGCCATTATGAATTCAGCCGTGAAATTTAATATAGAGTTGTTTACAGTGCGTTCATATATTGTATCATTTATAAGAAATAAAATTAATGACATGCTACTAATGTGTGACCATCTAATAATTTTGAATTTTAACTGAAACATGCAATGTCTTGAGACACGTCATACCAAACTGTATACACACCAGTATAAGGAATATAAGTTCCTTTTCCAGTATATCTACTGTTCCAATAGTCCGCACCCGACCAGCATTGACATTTACAGACTAGATATACCACAGCGAGTACATATATTTTGGAATCTCCCATTATAAAGGTGACTAGGCTAGAAGTAAACACAGTAATAAATAATTTAGATCCCCTCATCCCGCCTGCAAGATTGTTATAATGTAAAGCAATTAAGGTGTAAGCTGAATTTATGCTAGAAATATAAATTAACTTCAAAGTGAGGTTTTAATTCATTAAGATTAGTAATATGACGCTAATACTTCTGGGATGAGACTAAAGGAAGGAATGAAAGGAAGGAATGAATAGATAGATATCGGTTTTTTTATCTATATTTTAAAAAGTGAAGTTTACAATAAATTACTACAAACCCTCATAGCTAATCACTAAAAACGATTTTGAGTTACACCATGTTATCATAAATCACAGAATTCTTAGTCTGATATGGAATCACATGAATTTCAATGCAAGTAATACATTGTGTATGGTATCATTTTGTCACAGAATGTAAGCTAGTCAGTTCGTTTCAACTTGTAGATAAGCCTATTTCTGGTGTATTCATAATCCAGATTGTCTCAATAATAGTTTATTCACAATCCACTATCAATTGTTACTATGACTTTCTCTAGTTGCAGATATTCATTTATGTAGTGAATATAGTTGTCCGCCTAATTTCAAATAACTATTTATTCCTGGGTGTTTACAGGGTCACATAGATGTTAAACAGATTGAACATTCCCTGTAACTGACTCTGTAGAATTACGTAAAATAATATTCAATCCCCAGGTGAAGGCGTATTACAATGAAAACAAATACTGCCATACCTTTCCATATTTCAATGTGTAATTTTATAGCGTTGAAAGTAGTATAGAAAAACAATTGCATTGTATGATTGAAAAGTTCAATGACAAAACTATCACTGTATTCAATAACTTTCGTAGCTTCGTAGTTAAAAGAATTATCATTCGTTCAGCATGTCAAAACATCTTAATGAAAAAAATACAGCAAAATATGCCACTATGGCAACGCACAGAAAACAAAAGGTTATAGTGAGATGCCAAATATTATTCACACCCTGAGTAGTGGTGTGCAATATAATAAGTGCAATAGTAACATTTTATTAGAGTATTTGGAATAGCAGTTCTGAAATAAACGCAACACACTCTACTACATTGTTTACTGCTTTGAACCCTGTCTGAAATGGTTGAGACATTTAATATGTTTTCATTACTTATGTTGTGAAATCTAATCCTAATTTCTAAGCCCAGACGATTTCATTCAAAGGCTTCAGCAAGTTAATCTACCTTAAGTAGTGCGAATGAAAACATTATTGATGTGTCATAAAAGGTCATACTGACAATGAAGCAAATTACACTAGAGGCTGTATCAGATGTTATGCGACGATATCCTTTCTGACCGATAGTTGTCGGGTGACTAGCGTATGGATTACACTACAGTAGTTTCTTAGTTGCGCTTGCCAATACTATTTGTTTGATTGAAATCTTTGCTTGTAAAAAACTGCCAGTTCTGATTCTGAGAGAAGAACTAGTCATAATATTTCAGCTTGTTATCGCAATAACAATGTAATTCAACTACACCGCGCATGAGGTAACTACACACGTCGTTTTTATTTGTGTAAAATTCAAAAAAGTTATTGAATACTAATGTAGAACAGACTAGCCATTTCTCAAAATATCCAACTGCTATGGCATGGATTAGTGATTAATCACATGTCATAGGTGGTTGCTATCCTACACGCATTGGAAGCGGTGTGTTCACAGTAGGTAAATATATAGAATGGAATATATCAGGCAAATCGAGTCATGGATGCTTGAACGCAGCGTAATATATGTCTCACTTTACATAAAGTAGCTTCACTTAAAGTAGCTAAACAGGTTCTTTTTATTGTCTACTCACACCATGTAGCCTTGTTTTATAGGACAGTTATTGTATTCTCATTAAATTTCATTTATGTCCATTTAAGTGAGAGAGAATAGTATTTAATTAAAATAATGGCAGTTCACGTCAGAATGCAACTTCTTTGTAAAAGTATATATTACACTGTGCCACACGGCACTGTGTATTAACATAACTTTCAATTTCAGACACTCTACATTTCACAAAAGAATACTTACAATTGCGACTAATTCATGTATTATTATTAAACAATATGTAATGGATATACCCCTTAGGTCATGTTTCTACTGCTACAATTATAACCTCGTTGTATTCATTTAAATACATCGAGTTGTTATGTTGTAAACTTAGTACCTGTCTTCTGCTAGCAGTCCATACAATAACATACAATATGGTAGCTCGTAGTTGAATTTAACAACCAACGCGAAATATTAGTTTAACACAACCCGCCCTTTCCGCCTTGTTCACTCCTGTTGAAATTTGCTCAGGAAGTCGACTACCGGTTAATGACAATTGGCACTACATCACCACGGTCAAAATAAACAGCATGTCGAAGTATACAATGGACTCAGTCATTTATGTATTTTATGTAAACATTTGGCAACTCTGAAATAATATCCTAGGGTCGGATCAAGAATTTTATTTCACAGGCTCTGTTTCTATGTAAAAATATAAATCAGACAAAACGAAAACATATACAAATCATAAGAAATTAGGGGGTACGTTAATACGTAATGACCCCTCTTCCTCTGTATCCGTTTCGGAACACTACTTTATCACCATGTTTGAGTGCGGATGTAATAAATTATTACGACATTTCTCTGACATATCTCTTCATTTGAACGTTAGACCACTACATCAATGTAATGATATATTAAATCTGTAGACTATTAAGTAATTATTGGGTCAAATCAAATATAGGTTTACATCAATGAACAAGTTACGAGCAAAACTTCATAGAAATACATCGTAGTTACACAAGTAAGGTATTGCCGCGTATACTACTCTGTCACGGAAAACACGATCATTGTCGTCACTTTTATGTCGAAAATAAACTGTAACAAAGGTGGAATGAGCCACGAATTGCAATAACTGTATATATGCAACAATATTTGTTGTTTACACAATGTATACCATACAGATTAAACATACTTACCCAATACTGTGTTACTAAAACTCGGGGAGCAAAATAAACCACTGTCATGTCGCGCTCAAGTCAGCAAGTAATTAAATAGGCTTGGCGTGACCATATTTAACCTCTCACGTAATGCATTCTTAAAGTAGCGAGAAGGGTTTGCTGACGTTTTTGAATAAAGCATTCTCTGCTTGTTGACTCATTCAGAAACGCAATTTAGCAGATATGTTTCAAAAGCCTGAATATAGAGATACGCGTTTGCATTGACTGAACAGTCATTGTTTACATAATTACCACGTGGTAACAAAAATGGCAAACTATGTAAAATGACTAAATCCACGATTGCGAGCACACTACGGATTTTCCAGGTTATGTTTGGCAATGCATTGTCCGCAAGAAAGTCCATTGAAATGCGTTTCCGATAATTAAAATACCTACCAAGTGTTTTCTGTTCGACCAATGCAAGTTTGAATGTCCTAGCCCGAACGCACTCGAATTGATGATGGTTCCAATTAGTCGAACTCAATCAAAACTTGAACTCAAAAGCATTTTTCTTTGTTTTGCCAAAAAAATGGAATAACCACGAACAAATCATAATTGTTGACGTACGATGGGTGGTGAAACATCATCTCAATCATCTAGATGAACAGCTACAAACTGAAAAAGTAACCAATGATTGCATTGTATATTTTCAACCCCTCAGGTAATACAGTTTGTTGGTTAATTTGTATAACACTACTTGTTTCCCCGTCTCTATAATTCTAACAGACCAATATTCTTCGATTGCAATAATTTTTTATATAAGTTTTTGTTCAGCATCTTTTTTCCGCATTCACTAAGAAAGTACCGTATTTACTAGTTTCGTTGTTCTCATTTACTATAAAAGTGCATAAAATGGGAAAACAGAACGGGGCTCGATCTAACGATTTCCAGATCGAGCAGACAGTTCTTGTTCAGCATCTTTTGCCAGCATTTACAATGTTCTCTTTCTTTTGTCGCCATTTACTGGGAAAAGTACTCTTTATACTAGATAGACGCGTTTACAAATGCCCGTTTACTTGGAAAGAAATCTTTTTTTTTTTGCGAATATTTAATAGGGAGCGGATCGTGTAAAAGAAGAAGTTTGTTCTCTTAACACGTGGTCCACTGTGATACATACACGCACTTCTGTTGTTACCTAACACACTTACGCTTTTACAACATACAAACCGTGAAGTGGGAGTAGAAAAACAACACCCAAAACCTGAAAAGATCGCATTATAACATCGCCGCTATCGTCAATTACCGGTCTCTTCATAGTCTCGACGAAATAGTTGTGTAGCAATATTGTTGTCGTTTTCTAACTAGTGTAGGTATTTGCTAGCTGAATAAAACTACCCTGTATAGCATAGACATTTACCTTCAATATACGTCGAATTAATCTTTCGTCTAATCTTGAAATATGAGCTGTCACTGTACACGCAATATGACTGGGCCGTTTCACACAAAAAGGTTCAAATCATTGCCCAACCCATTGTCCGGTTTACCATTATCGCTACACAGTGTGAAGGACGGTGAAACTATGACTGCATATCTGGAAAAACTTCAGTTACTAGGCAATCGTTGTCTAGCAACGCCTGCCCAGTGTAACCATTGGTCTGAGTTTGAGTCCTATGTAGTAGGGCGTCGTCGACCTGAAAACCCCACAGTCATAATACCTTTGCTTACATCATTTCTATTTTATCATGGTGCACAAGGACGTAATGCAGTATGTTAACCTACAATGACCAGTGATATAAATTTAGATTCTATGTGTAAATTATTCATTCATATCAGAATATGTATGCGCCACCCGCTGTGAAAAAAACATGGATAAAAAAAATGTCATTCAATGTGAATTTCGAATGACCGATAATAATCTTCCTAAGTAATATTACTGTGGGATTTCGAAGTGAAAATTGAATCGTAAAACCCTGCAAAGCTCCTGTGGAAATATGAAATGTACTATCATTTTGTTTTATATAAAAATAACTCTAGGAAATTAAAAATCAAAACAGTCAATCAATAATAGCAAATTCGATCAAAATGCGTTCTGAAGGTTTTGAGGTTTTGCTTACAAAGACTGAAATAATATAATTATCTACTGAATGAATATGCATAGAAATTGCCACAAAACTAATCGAGTTTGTGCATTATTCGAATGTATTGACGATGTATACATTTTTGGGGAAAGAAATAAAAAGTAAGAATTATCAACCTTAGGGGGTCAATACAGGAGCAGCGACGATTCTCGTAGCACGTGGTCCTGTCAATCAGACTTATAGCTGGTAACCTTGGTTGTAGTTTGGCTTGCTTTCATTTGAAGAGGTGGTTGTTTATGTACATTTGTTGTGCATTTCTTATTTGGAAGTGCATATGATCCAATCAAATGTTGACTAATGACCAGTGCAGGATTTGAACTTTTGTACTTGAAGTACTGCGAGGCTTTTCATCAAATGCTTGTATTTAAGTTTATTTTCATAGGCTAACATTTCACTGATTACATCAATTTGATTTGAACCTGGAATCTGACTTACTGGTAATTGCAAGCAGAGTACATACACATATAAAGTATATTGTGTTACTTACCTTTATTACGTGTCTATATTTGTGGGAAATTAAACAAAAGTGATTTGAACCCAGACCCTATACAAATAAACATCTGGCAGATCCACAAGACTATCAGATATTTGTGATGCATCAGTTTGAATACTGAGAAACAGTCTCTGTATTAAATCTTTTGACATGTGCCCTCTATTGACAATTTTTGGCAATTGTTTTTGAAACGCTGCACATGATTGGACGAAAGTAACGCTTGTATTGTAATCTGTCAAGTCATATATTAATGGGGTTATATGAAGGTTAATAAAGTTAGGCAATTATTGGGAGAGTTATGTTCTCTACAGTATCTGATTTGTTATTTTTGAGTTGTGGGTGTTTTGGTAGTTTAATATTTGATGAATAAAATAACAAAAATAGCATTTGCATCGTATTCTTTAGACCAATGAAGATTTATACATACCTTTTATGTTCCCTTTGTTAGTTAGATGTAGAATTGCATGACTTTCCAACTCTTCAAATGTGATGTTAGGTTTACCAGACTTTTCTAAAATATTGGAAAACACTGTGTCAACCTGTGATGAATAACAACCTACCCGTATTTACAAATTTTGGGAAAATCATCAAACAAAGTCGATGGGCAATAAAATGTAAATCTTTATTGAGGTAGAATTTCACTAGAACTTTAGTGTGTAGAAACGACATAAACTGTCCTTGCTTCCAGTGATGCTGTGGATTTCAATACTGTACTTGTACAATTGTGCGCGCAAGCAAGCGTTTTTGGTATACGTTTCAATACAGTGAAACTGCTTCGTCGGAACTACGACCCACGTCATCGTACTTTTCCTTAACAGTAACATATCCTTCTCAATTTGAGGCTTCTCTGAATATAATATAATATTGTATCAAATCAGATTAGCAATTTATTGACTTTGTGTACACAGGAATATGCATTCTACAAAACAGAAAACAACAATATATTTTGTTTGACTTGTAATACTCATTACCTGTCAGTGAAGTTTTATAGCAATCCATGACCAACCCGAAGAACTCCCAAGGACACTCTATGCAATCACAAAACAAGTAAAATATTCTATTAAAGACGTGTATTTATGGGTTTCATAAATTATTAGGTCATTGTGATAATTATATTATTTTTTTTAAAGAAATAATGCTTTAACATTGATTATGATGGAAATTGTGCTTCTTTGTTTTTAGATTTTCTCCAAACAACTATATCATACTGGGAAATTCGGATTAGTTAGTGAAGTTATGTGTTATGTATAATGTTATTGATCTAACTTCATCTAAACTTGTCTTGCGACTTTGTCAGCTCACTCAGCGCTGTGAACTTGTCTAGCATTGATTTTTTCTCAATGAATTGTAATCACTTGCTATTCATTAAAACTGGTCAACTGTACACTGTGTCACAGCAACTATCTCCGAATGCATAACGTCTGTTATGAACATCAGTAAGAGTTAAGAGAGCAAAACATAAAGCGTATTTGGAAATATATCTTCACGCTGATTGGTGTTACTACGGTTACCATTAAAACACACCTACCTTATTGTCTACGGCACATTGTATAAAAACGGATATGGGAATCCAGTCACGTTTTGCTGTCGTCTGATCGGACGTTTTTGCATTGCATCAAAAACTGGGGAAGTGGTCATCCCAATACAAACAATTACATAGCTTGAGCGTATGAATGAAGATGAGTTTTGTGACTCCATAAATTGAAATGTAAACACGCAGAATTACGCCCTCTAGTGAAGGCAACAATTACAAAGATAAAGATAAAGGGCACACATTACACAGCATAATAATGAATTGATCTCCAGAGATATGAAATTTAGATTTTGTATTTCTTTTGATATTGACCATGCTCTGAAATACAACAAAACACAATTTTGTTTTAAACCCTATAATGTTATTTATTACAACACAGAACATATCTCGATTATTAAAGCAATGGCATAGCTATAAATTAAAGGGCACAAAAACACATGGTAAGTATTATAATCATTTCAGTGAAGTTGATTGTAAGGTCTAAATTATGTTAGTAAAGAGAGATTTAATTATTGATTGTTTAAAATCACACAAAATGTTTACTGCGTGTTGACATTACTCTTGTCAGAAAAGATACACATAATAGTAAATACTATAAAATATACAGAGTAAAAACGAAATCATTTTACAAAACAAAAATAAGTTGAAATAAAACTATTGTAAAACATGAATAATTCATGTACTCGTAATTTATTTTGTAGATGTCCTTTAACTTGACACCTTATTCACAACCTTAATGGCGCGATCCTGGCAAGAGCCACACATATAGCCCCAAAAAGTGTCACAAAGAAAAAATTAAACTGGAAATAAACTAAGCGAATGAATTCTCCCTAATCCGATTATAAAAAACTATATAATTTTGTTCCAAATCTTGTATATACATGTACGTTATATAAAACTGTGAACTAAAACTGAAAACATAAAATAAGTGAATAATTTCACAGTTCTGAATGGTCATGGTAATTACTTCTTTTACGTCGTCGTTTTGCATCTGGATATGTAACTTGAAATCTTCCTTGGTCTAAACTACTTGCTACAAATACAGCATTGCCTTCTATGGATCCATCATGTCCATACAAACCACTGTCTAACAACACTTTAGTTCCTGTAAGACGTAAAACTAGTTGTTAGAAATGTCACTAAAATGTTAAGACGAACTGCACTTGTAATATCGCACATACGTTTGTTGTTTTTGTGCAAAATAATCATTTTCATCCACAAATTACCCCCACCGAATGCGAGATAAACAAATGCAAACTGGTATATAGCAACAACTAATTCCCTGTAGTAGATGTTTAACCACTAAGATAGATAGCGTCTTACCTTCCTTGTCGGAATCCATATTATAATGAGCTTCAAGTAATTTCTTGTGTCTTTGTCTTTCAAGTCCAGCTAATTGCATATGTTCATCGATCTCCACATCCAACAATGCAAGCCCCCATACACGTACCTATGTGAGAATGTGTTCATATTGTCAATTAAATAGTCTTTTGTAGTACTCGACAGCTTAATACATTTGTTATATCCTGGTACTTATTTCACATACCAGTTTATATACAAGTTTTGATATGACATATTTATGTCGCATAATCAATTTTAATTCAGAAAAAGAATATGTACAATTGCATTTTTTTTGTAAATGGTCTTACTATAATATAAAACGGCTGGTCAGTCCGGTGAACTGGTAGTGACATGGCATATGATTGTATAAGGGTATTTCAAACGCATCCCGTCACTCAATAGTACATTACAATGTTGCGGTTCATTTCCAAATCATGTGTTCTTATCCATTTATTCATGACTGCCCAAGCTTCAAATGAAACTTATTGGGTTCATTTATTCCACACAGAAAATATAAGGATCATGGAGCCGGCGATCTGATTGATTGAACACAACCCAGCCATGTTAGCAAATCCAAAACACATACAATTTATACCTACCTCGTCCATCATACCAATAAAATTTGTATTATTGCCATGACCGAGAAATAACACTGTGTCGCTATCCTGTGAAAATAATTTGTTAAATGTCAATCATCCAAGTATGTGTGGACAGAATCCTTTCATGTTAACTACATATATAACAATCTTGTTGGTGTTGCCATGAGTAGACCAAATTATTTTGTATTTGCTGACAAAATTACACATTTATTCCTATTGGCATAATTATGTCTTACCCAGGTTGGCAGGTTGGCACCTGTTAATGAAGCTTCAGGTCCAATAGTTGGTAATGATGTACCATTGATGAATATATCCAGTAGTAAATCTATTAAAATGCATATCATGTAAGTATCATGTGTATTTATGATAGTTAAGCTGTCTAATAATAGGAATACATATGAACAGAAGTCATTCCAAAATTGAAAAGCATTAATAATCAACTTTGCACCGAGTAAAATATTTCATGGATATTAGAGTTCCAGGAATACATTGCGAGCAAATGGTGTTGGGATATACTCATTAAACTGTTCAGACCATATGGTGTTAAGGTGAAAATGAAGCTTGCACTTACTCTGGGCATCAAATCGCATGGCAACATGGTTCCAGACATTCGATTGTACAACTGTTGTCCCGTTTACAACATTGTTACCAACTTCTCCTCGAAGCACACTGAACAATAATGTAATGCATTTGTTAAATTATTTGAACGAATAGTAATTGATACTTTGTGGGTAGAATGCATGTATCAGCGTTACGGACAGTGTGTATGATAACATCGAATGTTTATGACAGTCAAATGCAGTGGTTCTAAATTCATGAACATGTCGAAGCGAATATTACATAAAAAGGATTGAACATGTTTCTGATTTCATCTCCCAATAGACGCCTTCGTGTACATGTAAATACATATTTATTGAAACGCTTAGATGAATTAAAGTTATTGAAAAAATCTAATTACTAATCACTATTTAATATTAATTCACAAATAAGAAACAAACCAATACTCATATGACAAAACTAAATATTACATACCCGTTCTCAACATAAAGACACAGTTCAGCATTAATTGAACAAATAATAGGAATCTTGGTGGAAGGATAGTTGTTGGGCAAATTAATCCACGCTTCAACGGTAAAACTATACTCTAAGTTCAGATTCTGAATTGTGTTCAGTGTAACATAATCATCCACACCATCAAAATACAAAGCTTGATTGACCCTACAAATACAAATACAACAGAAATCTTATTACGCTGTTCATGATGTATATTACTACAATGCAATGAGATTATCACAAATTTAAAGGATAACAAAATCATTACTCTTACCTTTCAGCACATGTGTACTGGAGATTTGACCAAATAATATTGGATTGGGCAAACTGAAATATTCCCAGACGACCTCCTGATATGGCAGTATCATATATGTCTCCCGAATCTGTTATAGTAACACCGCCGACTTTAACAACCACTCTGGCAATTATGACCATATAAGAAACATTTCATTGAAGGAAAAATGTAAAGTTACATGAATACAGTCCAGTAGATAGCCGATGCTAATCTTCACGTAAAAGCTGCAATCAAGACCACTCTGCCAGTAATCATGACTCACAGAGGTAATGCACTCACCTTATTAGTCCAATAGAAGGTCTATGTGTTAACATCCATCTATAAGCTACTTTATGTTCCCATCCTCTCATTTCTGGATCATGCCATAATAACGTAACTTGATCTGTTGTGTCATATGAATGCCATAGTGCATCACTCAATGTTTTACCAGGACCAGTGCTGGATATAACTCGCTTGAATAAAGAATAATGTGGCAAATGGTAATACAGTTGGTTACTATTATTAAAATGACAGTGAACATTGTTACAGAATAATCATTTTGTTTATTTTATTTTATCGACAGCTCGATCAGTATCACAAGTTTCACCCTAGCTCCTCACCTTTATCTGTAAACCTTTTATACCAGCTCTATAATCAGGATAATTTAAATTCTTATGTCTCCACATCACAATGTAAAACTTTCTACTGCTTTGATATCCAAACACAAAACCCATATAATTTGTACCGACATCAGAATTTACAAACAATGTACCAGAGTAATCCACTGGACCAAAGTAATCACGACCTATCAACATGAGTGGCATTTCGGTGTCTGCTAGCTGGTGAACTTCTTTGCCCTGCAACAGACCATAATACATCTCAAGAAGAATGACAGAATGCTACCGACCACAACTAATGGTATATGTCTATTAGTTATATAGTCTATAAGTACTATAGTAACTATGTAATTTTCAAATCTATCTGGTCTACTAAATACTATATTCAGGATGCTGATATATACACTTCAAACTTACCTGGTCAGCTAAAAACCATACTGGGGCCGCTGCATCTAGTAAAGTAGTATCCAACGCAATTGAAATATATTCTTTAAAACTAGTTGTATGGTATTTTCCATTTTTTGGACAGTTATCAAATTCGTCATCAACACCATCTCCATCATAGTCGTCCTCACAATCATCTCCTACTAAGTCACCTAGTATTAAAACATTACAAGACATTAGAATATGGCAATAGTACACCATGATTGAATATCATATTGAGGAAATCAATGTTCAGGGGGCCTACAAACTGTCAATCCTGATACATGGTAGACTTTTATATTATTTCCACATAAGGGATTATAAATTATCATATATACAGACTACTAAACCTCAGAACATTTTAAATACGGCAAGATTAATCATTTCAATTAGAATTTAAAGCCTTCTATGTTTCATAATTCGAACGGAAATCCAATAATTACATACAAATAATTAGATCTCATAACTCTTCAACACAATGATTGCCAGTACGTCAGTAAGTACACGCTTTTTGCAGCAGTAGTCATTCGTCATTTGAATTATTACCTCCGCGCATTACTCCAAAGTGGATACATTTTCGTCAATAAGCTTATTTGACATGGTTACTAATCCAATGAGTAGCAGTGAAGTGTGTGATAGACACGAATATTCTAATAAAAGCAATACAGATCCAATTCGAAATATGCATAATGATATACTACCAAAACCATACCATTCAAGTCTATCTGTGTTGGATTTGGTACAAGTGGACAATTATCGGATGTATCTGATATACCGTCACCATCTTTATCTTCATCACACATATCACCCACACCATCTCCATCAGTATCTAACTGATCTGAGTTTGGTACATTCTCACAATTGTCAGCAAAATTGAGAATACCATCACCATCCCTGTAAAGTGAAAGACATAATTCAGCCATCGAGTTTACATATAAAGTAATAATAAATTGACGAAGCAAAAGATTATACAGATTAAATTACACAAGTATTGTTAATATGTTTTTAAAATTCCATATGACGCTATAGACGCTATAGACTAAAGATAGGTCAACCGAGTTTAAGGTTGCACAGTCTTGAAATATTGGCTACGTATTCTAAAAATGAATAACAGTCGCTTCATTCTTGAGTGCTACAAATGTTAACTTTACCAAGAAAACAATAATAAACCATGTTGGACTCGTAATTTGAAATTAATGTTATTTCCTTTTGGTTTTGGTGCGACCTGGACAAAGAAGTTGGCTGCGAATCGACATTCCTTAAATTATTTAAACACAGATTGTGCGACACGAATTTCCAATGTTGGCAAGGACAAATCAACATATACCCGAAACTTGACCAATATAAAAGATTTAAACTAATTTTCCAGTTCGAAATTTGTTTAAAGTCATACAGATAATTTATTACATAGAATTGCTCTGACCAGACTTTTAAGAATTGAAATGGAAAGACACTCGAGCTCTTTACTTGCTAGAATCGAAAGAAATTGCCCATGTTGTGTAAATAACACTATTGAGGACGAATACCATTTTTGTCTCGGTTGTCCTAACTTCCATGAATTACGTTTCCAGTATATCCCGTTATATTATCGCACTGATTGCTATCCTTATAAATTTATCAAGCCTATGAAATGTACCAAAGTTAGCACTATACCTACTATACAGCTAAATATGTTTACCTCTCGTCTATGAAACAAGACACGCTTCTTTAAAGTATATTATTAATTATTTTGTCCTGTATATAGTATTGTATATTTGATAATATTGATATTGTAATTTCGGGTCAGTGGCCTATACTATGGAATATACTATATACTATGGAATATAATATAATTACCTATCCTTATATGAGCTATAATAATATTCATCACATTCATCACCCCATCCATTATGATCACTGTCAGTCTGCTCTGTGTTGCTGACATCAACACAGTTATCACATGCATCGCCTACACCATCAACATCCACATCTGCCTGGTCGCTATTGGCAACAAATACACAATTATCTGAAAGGTCCACAACACCTAGAAACAAAAAAAAAACAGAAGGAATTAATAATATGTATTATATAAACAGTTTTTGCAGAGAGTTTACCTGTGCTGGTTATACCACCTATATGAATTACCATCATTATCATCATCCTCATGACAATCATTATTAAACTTACCATCATTATCATCATCCCCATCACATATATCACCATCTCCATCATCATCATTATCTAACTGATCAGGATTGGGATCATTGATACAGTTGTCACAGTCATCACCAATACTATCACCATCAGTGTCGATCTGACTTGGATTATTTACATATTGGCAGTTATCCTACCAATAGAGACACAATAAACACATTTACCAATATAGTATACAGTGCAATATGATGAATATAAACACGACAATTACATATTCAATGCACGCCGTGATCTACTCAATTGAAGTAAGATATGTCCTTACATTTTCATCATAGATGCCATCTCCGTCATCATCCCCATCACATATGTCCCCTTTATTGTCATGGTCATTGTCTTCTTGTCCACTGTTTGGTATCACATAACAATTATCCCGTTTACACATGTCCTCATTACAATGCAGTGCAATGGATGGATTCCCATCACTATCGGTATCATAACCACAATACACGCCATTGCCAGCATAACCATCATTACACTGACGATAAAGAACGTGAAATATATGTTACATTAAATGTATAAGCGGCATTACAATGTATTCAACGTTTATCTAACAAATTATATATTTCATTGGCAATTCAAATCAAACAACTTTGAATGAAATCAACTCATGTACCAGTTAGATGAGTTTACACATATTGATTCCTTGCAATCATGTGCATTATTATACATCTGTCACTGTAACGCCATAAGTTACAGCGTGCCTCAATTTTGCGGTATTTTACGGGGTATTTTCATCCTGCCGTATTCGCTTATTCTGTTCTAAGCATTTTGGATTTCGGCATTTCCATGGTGTGTCCTTAGAAGGAAAAGATGTATAATAATAAGAGTATTACGGGAATACCTCAAAGTATGCACTCAGACAGTACGCCGCAAATTGCTGCAGGTCGGTCGATACTCCAGCTGTACTGTCTTCGTGCATACTTTGACGTATTCTCGTAATAACCGCATAGTATTGTTTTGAACAAGCATTTCAGTAATAAATTTAATATTTAAATTACAATTCGGCCTGAAACGTTGGAAATGCTTCACTTCAAACAATTCGAAGGATAGTTACCTGACATGTGTATTTTCCAGGTCTAGTATACATACATGTAGCATCTTCATGGCAATTATTTAGTCCAAGATCACAGTAATTCCCTTCTAAACATCCTGTATACCCATCGCCAATGTAACCAGGTGGACATGCACCACAGCTATAACTTCCCTATAAATAAATAATATTTTATATTGAGGCTATACATTTGTATCCACATGAATACGTAGACAATTTTATTTTTTGACACAGATGATGAATGTATATATCATTATTTTTATTATTATTAGATATATTATGATAAATAACTGTATAATCAATAAACCTGCACAAACGAGACAGTTATTGTCAAATGCATAATTATATTATAGAGAAACATACTTACTATTGTATTTGTACATACTGACAATGGATCACAATTATTGTCACCAGTGAAGCATTCATCAACATCATCACAAACCTAAAAATATGAATGGAACTTTCGATAATTGTATGGTGTTATTTTTATTTCACTTCTTCACAATGAGTTATGGTTTAAAAAGGAATAGTTACAAGAACAAGAACCTACCTGGGTCTGAGTAAGTATGTGTTTTATTCCTACACCATGTGGTGTATATCCACTATAACCACACGGACATCCACTACATGTATATCCAGGTGCTAAATTAATACACTCTTCAAAACATGGATTAAAGTGTGCACACTGAAAAGACATTAAGTAATGAATATTTAGTTGTCAGTAGTGTTTATTATGCGCGGTTTATGAACATTCCTGATTATAAATGTATCACTGGTATATATATTATTGTATAACGACTGACAACTTTACCTCATCAATATCGATGCATGTTAAGCCATCACCAGTAAATCCCTCTGGGCACTCACCACACGCAAATGTACTGCCACCAGTATTAACACATTGTACATCACCAAAACATGGATTAACATCAGCCCAACATGGACCTGAAACGGTTTATTTAGTATTTGTGCTGGACATAATGTGCAAATTTGGTATACATATATGACTTGGGACTGAAAGATAGGTTATTCCATCACCTTTAACGCCAGCATATGAGGTTCTTAAACCAAGTTTTCTCTGACTGGATTTGGTCACACAATTAGGGGTGCGACATATCCACCCAGGGGAGGGCGTTAAACTTGTGGGTATTCATTTACAAGTACAATGTCAAAGATCCGATGCAATAGCAACTATGCGAGAATACGTTTGACGAGTTGCTGAATTTGTCCACATTATCAAGTTTATTCCATAGATACAAAGGACTCCTTAGGAGTACACATAATTTCAGCTGAACTACCATGCATTCATTTATAATACATCTTCCGCAATTGTTTTTGTTTCTATTTTAAAATTACAAAATTATTTTTATTACAGCACTACTGTTGTAATTAGGATATGCATGTAACAATTTCAAGTCGCCATAAATGAGAATGAATATGCTCTTTTGCTCTATAGTATATACATATTTACTTACAGTCGGCAACACTTGTGCAAGTTTTACAGGGATTACAATCGCCGTCAGAATACTCATCTGGATCACAGGGGTCACACGCTGCTTTGCATTCTGTACTAGAATAGCCTGGTTCACAGCATATACATTCAGACTGTGCAGACTGGTTGTTATATGACCCTGGCTTACAACACTTACAAAACTCTACATAAGGAGTAAATGACCAAACAATCAATGAGTTAACGTTAATCATAATGTGATGTAGTTTCATTAGGTGAATGCAGTGGATTAACTAATTATACAAATAATATCACCGAATTAGATCTAGTACACAAGACTGAAAAACTAAATATATCGCAGGAAGACTTGAAAGAAGGGTGGCTTTAAAATGTTACACCTGACAAGCAGTTGACTGTTGCGTGTAGGTTGATAGTTACAAAGAATATATAGATGGGTAAGTATGGGCAATAGATGGTGGATGGGTGAAATATGCGGGCAGAAAGTAGGTGTGTAGATGTGTAATTGGCTGGATCGGCGACATGCTGTCATATGCATGTAGACTTTCAACAGATAAATATAGAACGTTGGTGTTATAACGCATATAACCACAACAGGGTCAATATCTTTACCTGTATTGTGGCCAACAGAAAATAAACCTGGTCCACAGATAGTAATAATACCATTATGACAAGCTTCACCTGGTTCACATAACGTACATGATGAAGGACAGGATGTTTCGTCACAGTTACCGTGATGGTACATTGGGCAGGGTGTAGCAATACCACCGGTACATAACTGCAATGAATTGTTGTTTTTAATAGTGTATTATCATTTAGTAGTATATTATCACTGTTTGAATATATGTAGGGATATGTATATCACATTTATAAGCCTGAATGTGCAGATTCGCTGAACGATACTTGCATCCACCATGTTAGTCTCATATAGATGACATAACAAAATAGTGTAAACTTACCCATCCTGGTGGACAAGGCGAACATTCTTTTGAAAGTCCAAATGAATATTCTGTTGGCGATCTGTCACATGGTAATGGTGGATCGCATCGCCCACACGGTATTTGTACGCCATCTCCAAGACAGTAGTACGAAGCCTCACATCGAGCACACTGGGTGTCATCTATACACAAAGTTCTAATTATTATTAATTTAAAAAATATCCGTGCGCAAATAAAGTGATGGAGTATAAGTATACATTAACTATGAAAATATGCAAGAACTGCTGATCACTTACTACAAGGAGTTTTTCTGTAAAGCATTTATGTTTTGCTAGCGATACTTTCACTCATTTCAGGTTCACATTTTCTGTTTTTATAAACCATGTGTGACGTAAATTGTCAGAAACAACTTTGATTGACATGGAAGAGATTTCTTGTAGCATAGCTTCATTTTACAAATGATTCCATATATGCACACATATTTAAAATCCATGTATACATATAAACAATCACACATTGCCAAAAGCTAATTGGACGATAGTATCTGCAAATAATTACTCACATAGAAGTCTTCTTGCCACTGTACATCCCAAAATTTCAAATCTTAAACCAATCCCATTATTCCAAGATTGTGGATTTAATCGTATATGCCGGGCCGTGACTGTATTATTGAATATGTTCTTTTTATAAGAATGGCTGTCCGTGTTACCAGTGAATAACTGATAAAGAAAACAATATTTTTGACATCAACATACCGACAAGTTCTACAACCATCCGTGTCATTTTACTAAAATAACTCTTATAATCACCGGTTTCAAATGAATGTGGGCTGGGGTCGAACTCCCTAAGACATGGTAAACATGGTAACTTGTAAACATGTTAACACCACCCATGAGTTGAATGACACTTGTCAAAGACCCCCTATTATAAGCTTACCACGTCATTTCCACTGTCTTCAGTGACGTTTGTCCAGGTACTTCCATCATAACTGTGTTGTATTTTAAATGTTGTAACCCAGTACTCTTTATCAGGATTACCCTGTGTTATAATGCCATTATAGAGGTATGTCTCACCCATATCAATAGCTAACCATTGTGATGTATCAAACACTGCTGGTACCCATCCTGGGGAACAATTCATAATATTACCATAAATAATTCAACATAGCTTATGCAATATAAATGGTTACAAACAAAATCAGGACTGTAACCTGGGTAACGTCGTATTATATTCTGTTTTATATAATGTATAAGACATATTTCAAAGTACTGGCTTTCCAAATTTTTGTAGGCTTAGGTCTATTCGAATATGATTGACATATGCATGTTGCCACATACTTCCTGAGGTAAATAGCTAGATAGATAGTAAATAGATATTTAGTATGTATGTTTTAATTAGTAATGTGTTTGTCAATAGGAATATCTCAATGTTCCTAAAAGTTTATGTGTGTGTATATAATTATGACTATTAAACGGCCATGGAATGTCAATTATTATTGTTCGAATGAAAAAGTACATTGTCCTGTGACCACCATATTATACGCATTTTTTAAGAGTTGTTGGTGTGAACGTAAGATTGTTAGATTTATTTTTGATGATATGTATTGCGCTCTTTACACTTCACCTCCTTCATTTCAGTTATTTCTACTTTATTGCAATATGACACATATTTTGCTGACCCATTAGGTATGGTATCGTCTCTTGATTCCATTGCTAATCCAACTACATCACAACTCTCACATGATGATATTGCAAACCAATCTTCAATTATCATACATTTTATATTTACCTGACCCTTTAGGTATGGTATCATCTCTTCCTGTTGACAACCTAGCTCTTTCCTTACTGAATTCATAACTCTCTTCCGATGATGCTGATATCCACTCATCACGTATAAAATATTTTTTCATTCCTAGCTCTTCGAGGCAGCCTGTGTGACAAATTTATTCGTATCATTTCAAGGTCTGTCACAACAAATGTATCACAAAAATGCAATATATTTGTTTATTAACTGTAATATTGATTTAACATACTCACTGAAATCTACAATATAATATTTAGGCACTCGTAGATATACTTCTCCAGTAGTATAACCAGTATAGATACTGATATCTATTGGATCACCTCTTGTATCAGTCAAACACGTATCATGCATAGTGATTTCTACTGTAACAGTGTCGCCACGTGTTGGGGTACCACCATCAATTGCAGCTAAGGTGAACTCAACTATGCTGGTATCATTGTAATTTGACCTATTTAAAAATTAAACAGGAACAGAATTATTTAAATTGTTATCTCTTTGAAAAAATGTATTAGTATATAACAGAATGAGAACCGAATCTTCTCTATTTTCTGTTAAATTGTTTACTTTAATCATATACAAAAATTAATCGACGTTTGGTATTAGATTTTTTTATTTAACATTTAAATAGAAAGAAAGTGCATGGAAATTCAGCTATGTATAAGTTCAGATTTAGTACTTGACAGAACATCTGAATAAAGTCTAACAAGGAAATAGTTAAACGATTTTCTCTAATTTGATTCCATAATAATCTTGGATATAGTCTACAAACAGATGGTCATGAATTACTACTAGATAAGGAACAATTGCAACGTATATTCTTTTTTTTCGCTTAGAAAGTTCTGGTCTTTGTGTGTCCTTATTTAGTCCTGAAATGAGTATTTACATTTCAGTTTGTACAGCCATAGCTTTTATCGCTACTATACATATATTGCGTGTGTTATTATAGTTTCGCATTGATTTTTGAAAAATAATTGTCAACTGTCTGTTCGATTTAAAAAAACAAAACCGTTTAATCCTTGCAAGTTCTCACATCTGTACAAACGATTTTGGTTTCCTGGAATATTGTATCTTGTATCACTCTTTTTTTAAACATTTCTAGTCATACCAATACCAGTACCAGTACCAAGCACTTCCCAACCAAGACCAGAACAACAGCGACAGCAATTAACTCACCTCACACTGTATTCTGAAACATGGTAAGAAACTTCTCCGTTTAAACTGCTATCAATGTCACTTGCATTGACAAGAATAAGTGAGTCCGATATTAGGACAGGTTGGGGGTACAGGCTAATAATCGATGAATCATTCAATTCCGGACAGTTGTCGTTTACATCTTGAACAACGATCTAGAAACATTACATACAGATATTTAGATTGCTACAATGTATTTTTCTACTTTGTATTTTTACTATTATATCCACTTAAAATATAAAATGTTTCATTTTGAGCAGTTATACAGTCACTGTTCTTGTTAATAGAGACACTATTCAATATTAGATAAGACTAGATTCCTACTCTGTATAGATATGTGTAGTTCCACACATACCTTAACAACAATTTTACCATTTTCTGTCAGATATGCATTGTTATCAATAACACGGATAATGAGTATGTATTGATACGCAGCTTCATAATCTAATTCACTGTCCAGCCTTATCAATATTGTATTGGTTGTAATGCGGAATTCTTGTGTTCCTGGAACATTTGCTTCCTCATCTAGAAAAATCACATTAGAAGGTTACTAAAATCGTTTGGGCAATGTTTACATTTATTTATAAACAAAATAGTCATAAATATATGGTCTTACGATATGTTAGCATTGTGACTCACTAATGACGGAAGGCTCCATGCATAACAAGAATGTAGTTCCATTGACTGTATCCGTAACTGGGGCACTTACAGTAGTAGTTCGTAGTACATCAACACGGTTAGCCGGAGTATCCTCAATAATAGTGAAATGACGTGCTTCATTTCCTGTGAAAAATGTAATTATCCATAAGAAAAACAAAGTGCACTCCAAAATTATCATATTACATTGGAAACGTTCCGACAAAGATTTATCAATAAAAACACACGTCTCGTAATGTATTATCCCTACATACAGGCTATAAATGTTTACCAACCTTGTAAAATGGTTACATTGTAATCACCAACTGAGAATGCATCTGTTATTACAACAGTTTCTATAGTTCCACCAACATGAAAATCTTCATCTGGTTTTACAAGGTAATCTAACGGTGGCTCTACATCATATTCTACAAACTCTGTTCCTTCTGTTTCTAAGTAGAATGACGAATTACATCCAAATCTTTCAGTAAGGAAAATATCAAAACGATAGACGTTGTCGATCTAGAATGGTAACAAACAGCACTACATTCTATAAGAACCAGTCCAAAGAAGAGGGACCACACTCAGTAAACACTTTTATGTTTATTAACATTTATAACACGACAATTACCAACTAAAAACAATTATTGAACACTGATGTTTTCTCATTTAACTGTATTGTACTTCTAGGGGTATACCATCTACATACCTCAAGATTGATGAACACTTGTTCATCTGGGAGTGTCTCTGTAACATTACACTTTCCATCAACCACTGTCCCTCTCCGTGGAACAATATATGCACCTCCTGTATGAACGATAATGATATACTAATCTGTGTGTGGTAATGTTTTACTTAATATGTCCAATAATTATATTGGTAAAACACGGGAACATTTGGGTTGATAGAAAACTGACTGACATAATTAGTTAAACTTACCAGAATCAGCAACACTACTCAAATCAATTTGTTTACAAGCGATTTCAGCTGATTGTGTTGAGTCTGAATGAACTTGAATCATGTACACTTGATTTATAAATAACCACAATTCATCAGCACCGCCAACCACTATACGTTCTGTGCCTTGAAATCGGAAACCAGCTCGGATTGCATTGGTAAAGCTAAAATAATGAGTACATGTGCGTAGCAAATATTGAGAAAATCCGACCAACGTCGAAAAATGTAATATGAAAAACAACTGACAAAGTTCTCAAAATATGACTTTAAGACTCACCCCAAGTTTCTAAGCTGTGAATTGCAGTCATATTGTACTCCTTCTGATCTATAACCCAGGGTATCCATTGGCCAATAAGCGTCAGAAAAGAAACTAATAGTATAAAAATGTCGTTATATTAATCGAGTAGTTTAAATATGATGCAAATAAACACATAAATGCTGCATCATTGCTTAAAAACATTTAAAAATTTAATAATTTAATAGAAATTTAAAATGCTGTGCACACAACATTACCGCTTAAGGTAGAAGCCTACTCAAATGCTCATAGGACAGTTTTCATAGGACCATTATGTAAAATCATGGAGCTATTGTCCCATGACACCATGAAATAGCTTCCTTTGTTGTGTTACAGTGACTTATTTTGAGAAACTTATTCTATTATTTTTAAAAAATCGTTATTTTTAGAACAATTCTTATAGAACACAATGTTAAAGAAAAGTTGTTTTGACCCAGATTTTTTAATATATTTATGACAACAATAAGTACCTTATCATTAACTCATTAACAATATATGATTGTTTCAGCCTATGTCACCTGGCTGCAATTTGAGATATGACATACTAACTATATGAACCTATGGTAAAAGTGATATAATAATGTCAAAATGGCCACTATCCACTGAAATACAACATAATGTTTTCGAAAATTAAGCTGGTATAATTTATTGGAAAATAAAAATTTATTGGTATCTGCATTCATGAGTAGGCTTATAACTTCAGATCATGCAGTGTAATGACTACAATACCAAACATTTTTATCAACAGGTGATATGTATAGTACTAGGAGAAGTCCCAATTGCCATACCATACGTTTTCCAAGGCACGTGTATACCATTTGGCTGCTTTTATTAGTACATGAAATTGATTGTACTGCAGTGATAGCATAATATAAATGTGTTACAATATCAATAGGTTTGAATAGTTTATGCAAATTGTAATACTGTAATGTACAATGCATACTCACATGTGCATATTATCTGCTATTCCTGAAGTGTCATTCCAGGGAAACAGTAATACATGTTCATACTTAAAATTACTGTCTGTATCCCGAAACCATTCAGAGAACGTGTCATTTTTAGGCGCGTCGGATATTGTCAGCCAACTACCATAGGGACTGAAAACAAACTTGGGAGCATCTATCTTCACTGTATCGTCTCCGTAAGTGAAATCTTGGTGATATAAACTATAGCAAAACAAAGAAGCATATGTTACTTCTTCCAAAATATTATTCATGGTCTTTAAAACAAAGTTGTAAAATATACGTAAATTTGCTCAACAAAAACAGACAAATAACGAATGTGAATTTTACGATTAAATTACATGGCGATCTTACCTAAAGTCATAGTATGTGATTGGAAGGATGTAATCGACAGGTCTTATTTCTGTTAAATTCGTTGTTGGCAAAGTTTCTAAAGTCAAGATATAGGAAGGTTGTCCGGATGCACTAATGTCAGTACCAAGTCTCATTTGAACTGTACATGTGTAATCCACACCAGCTTGTACGCCATCAGATGCAGTGAAAAGATGAGATAGATCAGTTGTTGTTACACTCAGGGTGCTTACAGCAGCATTTACACACATTACTATATATTCCCTATGGAAAGACGAAATAAAACTCAATCCTTTGTGGTGATTCTGTGTTGAGATTATATCAGTTGTTACACTCAATGTGCTTACATCAGCATTCACATTACTATATATTCCCTGTAGAAAGAATATATTCCATTACTCACATGCTGTACATCTTTCCTATTAACAATTATAAATAATTTATTTCAGTTGCTTTGTGAAACATGCAATAATACATTCGATAAGATACATACTAGTACACTAATGCCCTCCAATGTATAGGCATAATTAAGTAGTTCATATAAAAAACGGAATCTCTTGTATATAGGTATAGCTACTATTGTTTGAAGTATCTAACTCAATGTAATATATGTAAAAATGCGTTCCAATATACCATTGTATAGCAATTAATGATCAGTTGCATGAATGAAAAAAGGGCCTGCCTATAACACTGAGCTTGTTTTACAAGCACACATACGAACCACGGAATTCAAACAAGCAATCACAGCAAATGCGTTTTTGTACTACAATCATCCGCACTCCCCCAAAACGACAGCTTGAAATAGCGTGTAGTTTATTATAGTGACTAAATAAACATGCACCATCACAAACAGAAAGCACAATATACTTCTGCGCACATATACATCCGGGTATATATTATAATCACAATAACAGACAAATATGCAAATACTACCATGTATCACTGCGGCTGGTAGGACCGCCAGGATATTCTTCAGTGGGTTCATTCCACACTACTAATAACTCGTAAAGATGAGGTGCACTTGTATTGACACTAGCAGCAGCTATAATGGACAACGTTATGCAAAAACATAGACATGACATATATGGAATTATACCCCAGGGTTTGAATAGACAGGTAAGCAAATACACGTTCAGTATAAAACGTGGATGTGTCCATAATGATTTTCGAACCCATGTGAAATTTCCATTACAAACTCGAAGCTTTTATTGGTGTCACTTACCACACAGAAACACCTTCTTGTTCACATTGCCAAAGTAATTATCTTCTTCTTTGTCACTGTATACCCATGTTACACCACTGGCAGCAGCAGGCATTGCACATTCACCACCTTTAATTGACTCATTCATATACTTCAATGAATAATACGTAATACAGTCACACCCCAATGGATTATTTGCAAAATTACTGGAGGGGAGATAAAATATGGACATAATAACTAAGAATCTATCAATCTCGTTGTTGAGCATCCAGGAATGTTAGGAAGCCATTGATATTGGTGCGTTTTAAGCTAACTTACACGTCTTTAAACAGGTCCGCGTTTAATTTTTGAAAAGCAGCTGGTCCTATAGCTTCAATACTGTTGTACGACATATCTCTGAAATTAAACATATAAAACATACATATATACTGTGTATACAAATAAGGACACGTGTACTGAAGTCATCTGATGTTGTAACTTATTTTGAAAAACAAAATAAATAATTTACTTACAGTCTCCGGAGTTTTGTAAGCACTGGTAATGTTGGTAAATATTCTATTGCATTATGGGATATTAATCTAAAATGGAATAAAACAAAACTTTAAAGCAAGTCACCGTGTGAAAATGTAATTTTACAAAACAATAAGAACCCGCCAGTAAGGACATACCATATTTCAAAGTGAACAGAATATGTATCTATGACGACAAAATCGGAAACTGACAACGGTGAATTATATATGGCTTTTGTATACCACGAATTCAGACAAAACCAAAACAACAAAGAAATAAAATCACTAGTCCTATGCAATAAATATTCTTACATGTCGTTGACGGAAGAAAGACCATCCAACGCGCCAGGGGAAATGTACCATAGTCTATTATTTCTTATGCTCCTGTAAAATGAGTCATCAATAAAGATACATACTGGTTAGCAATACACATGTATAAAATCAGAAGCGACTGCATCACTTGAGTGTTTATTACGCCATGTCTGAATGCAGTACACATGAGTGTTTCGTAAGCGATTCTATCGTTCTCATAAACTTTGTATATTGATATCAATTTGAAAACACTTACAGTGTCTCTAGACTATTCAGACCATCAAAGACGCCGTCTTGAAGCTCAGCCAATAGATTATTATCCAAGTAACTAAAAAAGGAGTGTAATTGTTACACACTGTAAACATATAATTACGGTTATTAATGCAGGGAGCAATTATTGAGATGGCTATGGTTACAGTTAATGTATAGATTTGTTATACGTACAGTTTTCTCAAATTGGACTGTGATTTGAAGGCTGAAATGGGTATTGTGGTGATTTGATTATCAGATAGTGTTATTTCTTGCAAATTCTGATTTGACAATGCAGCGGCAGGGTACCATCTAAATATATTGTTCTGAAGATATCTGTGAAAAATAACATCAATAAAATATGCACACCTTAAATCGTAGTTACTTTGATTTCGACTAAATTATATATGAATATGAATAGCTTACAGACTATACACGATGTTCACCCCTGTGAAGACATCAGCAGTCAATTTCGAAATCTTGTTGTCATGCAGATCTAATATGTACGCTGTTGATCCACTCCCAAACATTGGACTGTTGATAGTTCTGATCAAATTAGAGTAAAGATAACTAGAAAAAACAACATAAGAAACCAACATTTAAGGAATAATATGATAGCAAACTATAATAAAAGCATATTTTTAATTGTCTGAAATGTCAGTTTACCTATATCTTAATACGTTTCAGAGCAAAGTGACGTGGTTTCTTTCTCATGAAGTACGCTGCACTTCTTAGTTGTTTTAAACATACCAAATTTACAATGGAAATGGTAAAGGAAAGATCGATCCTGAGAAAGGTTGATTTCTAAGATAAGTGATATTCTTGTGGATAATTGATGGATTACTCACAATAACCACACTTACATTCGAAAAATTCCAGTGAATGCTTCTGACTCAATAATTTCAATCTTATTTCTATACAGATATCTGAAAGTATAAATATCATATTAAAAGATTGAGTTTTACTCATACTAATGTATACTTATGTAGATAGTACGCCATAAATTATTGTTTAATGCGATTGGCTTTGCATGTGTGTCGTGAGCAAACCATGCATGCATATATCATCAACTTTCCATAACAAAAGTGAATACAAATATAATACCAAGCGTTTAAGAATGACTCGTGTATTCCCTATTTACTATCGACACACAGCGGCTCAATTCTAAAATAAAAATAAAATATTCTTACAGGTATCCAACCGTTCCGCTGAAAGCCTCTGACTCAATCTTTTCAATCTGGTTTTCATACAAGTATCTGAAACAAAATATTATTTTATTGAATACCATAGTTGTGGTGCAAATGATTTTTATTGACCTGTTTTATTACATCAGATTATAAAGAATGCGATTGAAAAATAAAACTGAAACTGCCTAATAATATTATCTTGATATTTGGAACACATTATTAAAACACTTTTAACAGAAAAAAAGACAACTTTGTGTCAATGTATATAGTATTGCGGATAATGATAGGTGCCATATTCACTCAAAACATCGCATAAGATTCTTAGATTTCTAAATGAAAATGGTGGTTATTTTGGACTGAACACTGTAAGAAGCTTTAGTTGCTAATACATTGTAACACAACACAATAATAAATGGCACTAATCAAAGAATAACTCATTTCATTTATTCCGGGTGAGCACAATACTTACAAATAATAAGTTATCCTAATGCCATTGAACGTACGTGGTGGTATGGTTTGCAGTAACATACTTTGCAAATATCTGAAACGTTGTTAACAGATCAAAGTTTTTTTAAAGCACAACATAACGACGCTAACTTCAAGTATTTTAACCTCAAATGAAACAAACACACATTCGAAGTGTGTCACAAATTGAATTTCAATCTAGTTCATTGAATAATTATCTTCGGTCGTCAGATGCGTATTTGATTTCTATCAAAGTACTTACAGGTACGAAGCTCCAACGTCGTTAAACGAATACGGCGATAATGTATTTAGTGGATTACCTGTCAGGTAACTATAACATTACATAGATACAACAATTATTAGATTAGCGCCATGGTTTAGCTCAATTTAGAATTCAAGAACAATGTTAGTTCTTAAAGCTACATATTACAGCTACAGTGACTACATTTGTATTCACGCCATAAAAGTCTCCAGATAACGAGCTACTGAATAACAACGCTACCTGTAACCCAATGGCAGTCATTGTTTTTTTGGTATACTTCATGTTTAAAGTTAGGTCACGGATATTCCTTGAGTTTGATAACCATTCATGATCAGTATAACATCCATATGCTACAGTCATACAGTTATATACAAATTATATAACAATAAACAAAACACAATTCGACTAATGCACGACAAAATGCATTTTCTTTTTTATAACTTATTCCATTTGAAAATAATTTTTCCTATTTGCCAGTGATAGTATTGTTATTGACCTCACAAATTTATCCCCGCAAAAAACAAACATCCAGTCGCGACATGTTATCTTGAATCAGCATTTATATCCAGGAACATTCTTATAATCTGGTTTCTCCATACTTATCAATGTTTAATTTTACACTATTTTGGTAAGTAGAAATATCAATCCATGATTTTATTGAAACACAAATATCCCACCTGAAATAAGAATGTCAGTTTGTACTTACATGTACGATGCACTGACACGGTCAAATGCATATGACGCAATGGTTGATATGTCATTGTTTTGCAGATCACTGAAAAGAACGTAGATTTTACAGATTACAGATTGTGTGGGATTATTTTAAATCAGGTGATTTACAATGTAGCTTGACATTTCAGTATAAAGCGTAACATTTAATAAAGAACTGTCTTCTATCTCCCACACATGGCGATCAGATATACAACAACGAAACCTAGTCTAGGATTCATTAAACATTACAATTATGTACTTACAGAATGTAGCCACCAGTCATGTTTTGAAAAGTCTCGCCAAGTAATGATGTAATTCTGTTGTTAGACAGTATACTGTAACAAAAGCGAAAAGGTTACCAATCACATAGTGTTGTTCAGTAATTTCGAGGTTTATGAAAATATGGTCTATGAGTTCATCGAATGTGTACATTACATAACAGTATACTCTGATTGACTTAATGTACACATGGATCATATATTAATATTATACTCACAGTCTGTTGATATTAATGTTCACAAAGTCACCGCCTCTTGGTAATGATGTCAGGTGATTATTTGATAAATCCAATCTATACATCGATGTTATATGATCGAAAGAGCCGGGTTCAATATACGCAATTTCATTACTGCTTAAATCCAGAGTGCCCGTTAGAGGGCAGTCTTCAAAAGATGTGTTTAAAATACGACCAAGTTGATTACCGTCAATGTAGCTGTCAATAAAAAAACGATCAAATCTATACAATAAACTGTAGCAGAAAGATTTAACTATTGAACTTCCCAATGTTCAAGCAACATTGTTTCACAGCACATATCAAAACTCTAATAAAAACTCTAAGGTTAACACTTCCTGAATTTACGTATAGGCAATTAAGTACCGTGGCACTTGCAACAGATTTACTATTTGTCTTTAACGATAAACCTCACTTCATTGTGTGTATCACTATAGAAAAAATTAAAATGTTGGAAACCACTCAAAATTATCCACTGTGCATCTTTGAATGGTTAAACAATGCTCTAATGATTTGAATAGACAGACCGGGGGAGCTAGAATACCATATGACGCACTGAAACGTCTACTACAATGAAAACAGATGTATATTAAATACAATACTTCTTCAGCACTCACAGATTTGTTAGACTTGTGCAATGATCAAACGCTGTATCTGGGATGTAATCGATAACATTACCAGACAAATCTAAGCTGGTCAACTGGGTCAGGTTGTAGAATGGATTTTCGTGAAGAAAGCGGAAATAATTATAGTTCAGTGAACTGAATGAAAAACAAAGTTTAGAAATCAGTTATTGATATTGGTTTTCATATCGCGATGACACGAGACAAAAATAAGCAAATGAAACGAACTGTGGTCATTTACAAAAACATCCTATGCAACTTAAACGATAATATTTCAACTTACATTGTTCTGATGCTGTCAGGAAATGTGTTGTTCTCTATTGATATAATATCATTACTATCAAGATTCAATATTTGCAGTTCTATAAGTCCAGTAAATGTCTCAGCTACTAGAAATGTCAATTTATTGTTCTGCAAATATCTAGAATGAAAAATCGAAAGTGGAATAAATTATGTTACAATTACAAATTCATTGCAAAAGGCAAGTCAACCATTAAATCCAACTTCTGATTTTTAGATAACAATAGTGCAACATAAGTGATCCTTACATCTGGTAATGTCGGTGCGTTTTTGAAACCTGCGTCTATTTGTTCAAAAATGTTAAACGTTCAATCCTAATCTGTGTCAAGATAATTTGTTCACCCCCTTTTCACCTACCCATCAATACACCGGTTAGTTGGTTGTAAAATTTGGAAGCACAATGTACATGTTAAAATGAGCTTAAATAACTTACGTCGCCAAAAGCCCGAATTTCCCCAAACCACCTATAAATCATTATCCTAAACTAACGCGATTTTGCGAATGCAAGAATTATGGTGCCACTGTTCGCTATCATATTCAGCTTCAGTGCATTTGTTGTGCGTATTACAATGGAGTTTTCTGTAGCATGAGCTGAAACAATAATGTATTCAAATCATCGACTCAACATTTATTGCCATCAGTAAGTCTTTGATTACTTACAGATTAGTAAGACTGGTAGAATAGTCGAAAGACAAATCTGGGAAATAACTAATTTGATTATACGACAAATCCAAAGTCCTCAATGTGCTATCACAGTCATCACTACAATTGTAGAGAGTATTTCCAAGGTAGCTGAAATGAATACAATTGACAATAATTAATGATCAGTGTCACTCACACGTTTGAACTAATTATTTGTAGGTCAAATGGAAACAACATACCCAATCATTTAATGGTTTTTACTAAACAACATTTGTTTGTAAGTTAAATTATTATTTTCAATAAGTCCAACTTGCTTATTTTGATATGATTTCCAAACAGACACTAATAGTGTTTGTAAGTTTTGTCCACGAGGACAACAGAATATGAAGATCAGACAGGCAATTAAAAGATCTTTAAATACAGAATTTGAATAAAATCAAATAATTATACATCACATATGTTAAATTTAGGGATATTAAAAGCAACATAGTCGTTATTATGCGACGTATACAACTTTACTAACAAACATACCTACAAATCAAAATATTACAGTATACAGGCGTAAGTTGGTAATATAACTGCTACTACACATACACAATTACGTAATACTCACTGTAAGTCGGGAAATGTGTTTATTTCTGTGAATGTAATGCCGTTACCAGCTAAATTCAGCACCTGCAGTGTTGCCAAATCGGTGAATGTTCCAGTCCTTAGAAAGGGTAGCAAATTATAATGCAGATATCTAGAATAAAATATTGCAAAAAATAACAGGCCAAAATAAACATTCGTAGTTCAAAACTTTATAATTGATTCAGTTGCTGTAACACCCCTCTCTGATTAAGAGGATGATCTTTGGAATAGTGAAGATATATAGTGGTAATCTTCTGATATTCATGATTTTAAAATTCATTCACATGTTGTGGTAATTGTTAAGAAGAGTAGGTTTAAGTTCAGGAATGGAAGAATAAACCGCGTATGGACTGCAATAGATGACTTTATTGAACGAACTATGAACGAACCATGAACGAACAAAAGAACTTAGAAGGGACGTTTCGTCTCCTACTTATATTCTCAAAGTAAATATTGGTCTTGTTCTTAAATAGTTACAATGAATATGGCATTATACATGTTTTTTGAAAAGATAAAGGAGGTGATTGGTTGAAATTAAAACAATCTCATTGGCTGGCTAAATTTCAGTCACAATCCTAAATTGTAATCAAGCTTAATTTTCTAACACATGTATATGATTTACGGTAGACGCCTCACGAGGAGCGAAATGTAAAAACTTGTTATGAAACACGTACTTGATTTTATGTAACTTGCTCTAACTGATTGAATTATCGGCTGCATTCTGCACGTCAAATTATGTTATTCAAATTGGGTAATCGTTCTCAATGTGTGACTTATGATAAGACGATATTCTTCTTTAGAAAATATGTAAAGTTTAGCTATTCAGAAACTATTATAGTTGTCAAGAAAACAGATATTTTCCTTCAACAGTATATACATTTGTGTATTCACATTTGTATATTTGTAGATGAATATTTGAATGTTACATACAATTCTTGTAAATAACGTGCAGTTCCAAACAGTTCCACATTGTACTTCTTCGTATTATAGTACACTAGAGTTGTAGCGGTGTATTGGTCATCAGAGTAAGTAGTCATGTTACTGATGTCATTATGATCAGCATGTCTAAAAATTAGAAAGTTAATCAACGATGTAAACACAAAAACATGAATAATGCAGCGAAGTTTCGATGGCGATGTACACAAACAAAGTCCGAGGCCAACTCGATCCCTCAAATAGTATTTTCGGACAACCCAATTTAAGTTGAAAGATCGACTCATTTCTGAATCATATAAAATATCCAACTAAAGATATACATAAACTGTTATGATTGATGTTCATTCACATACACCGGTTTCTATTTCTTTGAAAAATCTGTCAACGTCTATAGCACATAAATTACAATATTCAATTGCCACATAGTTATACGGATAAAAGGTACATTTTCAAAAAATACAGATACCTACAGATATCGCAAACTTATATAGGATTCCCCTTCAAATAGAGCATGAGGAAAATATGGTAACTTATTATCACTGATAAATCTGGGTGACAAACAGAGGATAAGAATAGTGTTAGATTGAGCAAATACTAATACACTACGTGGCATAATCTAGAAGTATATAATACACAATTATAATAACAATTCCACATAAGAAATCAATGTTGCATAACACAAGATATAGTGTATTTTGTTTTGTTCTGAAAAAAACTCTGGTTGACATATTAAAACTGTATTTAGGTATTTAGCTGTTGAACTAATTATTCTACTCTACCACTTTTTATGGGTATACGTTTCTCATTTAACTGTGACTGGTGTTATTTTCCTCCAAACTGTTAAAGAACAAATGTTTCTATAACGTTCACAGGAGTTTACGATATTTGTTCTAAACTAATATGATAATTCCGCAAACGGAAAGGCGTTTCATTTTCCACATTTTTTACGTTAGAAGTCTTTTTTAAAAACAATTTTCCCATAATAATGTGATTGGGGCCTCTAGAGTTGAGATCAGTTTCTTTATTTCTGATTTTGACGCCGAGAACGATATTACACAGTTCATGCTTACTGATTGGCATGTATTCTAATGAAGTATATTGACAGCTGTACCATTGTGGTTTCATTGTTGCTGGGTTTCAATGTACGAATTGATTCCTGATCACTGTTGTATGGGCAAAATTTTTCTATGTCGTGGATGACGAGATGCACACTAATAACAGTATTAAAGACATTTAATTAAATAAGTTTGCAATTGATATTTGGCATTTGTTTTCTATAGTGTACATAGTGCACCAAAGAGCCACTGTCATGCTGACCGAGAGTATTTATAGAGAGATTAATGTTTCAAAATCTGACAGGCTCTTTGAAATAATGTGTGGACTGCATCGAACAGCATTTGCCTTGTATACGAAAAGTGATATATAACTCGGTTCCAGCAACGTCTGATGCCCGCAGACCATCCTTTAAATATCATTAATCCTTACTGGATTATTCCATGATTTACCTAAAACTGTTATGTTGATGATGATTCATGATGTTTGTTGATGAGGGCATTTGCCTTGTATACCAAAAGTGATATATAACTCGTTTCCAGCAACGTCTGATGCTCGTAGACCATCCTTTAAATATTCCATGATTTACCCAAAATGTTTATGTTGATGGTAATTTATGATGTTTGTTGATGATGGTATATCATCATATTGCAGGATGTATACAATTAAAACTGTAATTTTCTTTGTAATTACGAACTGTCATTGACACTATACAAGCCTGATGCTATACTGTTAAAATGTTCTCACAGAATATATATTCTGTACAGAAAATTATGTTGACTTACAGTGTTGTAAGATCGTTAGATATTCCATCGAATGCATCATATTTGATCGTTGTCATCTGATATGGAGCTTTTTGTGAATGTAACACCCTAAATAAAAAATGAAATATGAGACAATGACGGATGTATAACAAACGACATTAGAACATTCACTTAGTGCTTCAAAGTGGACTGTTTCACAAAAAACTTATTAGTACATCCTCTCATTTTCATTAATATTGCAAATGTAATATACTTACAATGTTTGCAATATTGGCATCGTGCTGAACGACCTACTGGTAAGTACTTTAATGTAATTGTGGTTCAAATCTCTGTCAAGAAATGAGACATTATTACGGCACAATCACGAGTTTTAAACATTCCTGAATAGTTTCATAGGATGGTAAATTCTTCTCACATTCTCACATCCATAATATTGCATTGGTCGACAATTAGCCATACTCTTTGTTCATTATTTGCAAAAGCAGTAAATACTGGTTTCAGATCAAACGTATACGAATCCATCAGTTTAGCCTAAATTAAACTTGTTAAATTTATAATTAGAAATAGAAAAACTAGAAAAATGAATTTTAGAACTGGAACTGTAATGTAATGTAACAAATAATAATTCTTTGTATACATACAAATGTAGTAGTTTGGGCATGTCATAGAATGTCTTCCACGGTGTACTTCTTAATTCATTGTCATGTAATTCCCTGTTGATAAAAATGTTTTTAAAATGTTTTTGTTTACCTGGGGATATTTATGTTTAAAATCCATATCATAACACAGGTGTGAATTTGAAATACAACAATGGATAGCACTTACAGAATTGCCAGATTACGCAGCCGTCTCAAGGCATTGATCGAAATGTAGTTGATGACATTGTTACTCACATTACTGTAAAAACGAGAAATCAGTTCAGTTATAACATGAGTATTAGATTTCTTAAGTCAATATATCGAGAAACTCGCGCAAGCATTTATTGTTGATTTGTGAACATACACGCAAAGTTCAGATATCTGATTGGTTACTTACAGGTGTTGGAATGTTGGACTGGTAAGTACGGCAAGATTTTTGTTAGTTATCCTTTTGATCTTGTTGCCATCCAAGGATCTAAAATTAGGATAATGTACGTTTATTTCAGATATTCCCCAAATACTAGGGAGTGAAATGTTGTTGTCATACAGTCATCTTGAAAGCGTACTTCAAGGTAAAAGTAACAGATAATTTGTATGCAAATAAGATAATATTGTAAATTTTAAGATTGAGTGTGTGTAACTGTATTCCTTAGTAATGTAAGTTAATACACCTGTCTATTTTAATGTTTGTATAAACATTCGCATGAGAAATGTCACATGGTTTATATGCCAGAAATTAAATTATATAAATATATATATATATATATATAAATACACAATAAAAATGACTCGAAGTGGACTGGAATGTACCACACATTGTCAGCAACAACATACTTACAAAAATATCAAACTATGCATGTTTTGAAGAGCTGCATCCGGTATTCTTGAGATATTATTATTGCTAAGACCGCTGAAAGATACACATATTGATGATTACAAAGATGTTGAATTGTATTTGATGTATCATGTTAGAAATTATTGTATATTTTATATACACTCGAATAAATAAAACATAACTAACTAGCATCATTATCTTTTGGCATTTTTGACAGAATTTCCGTGAAATAATTTTTCACTGACTAACATTTTCAATATTTTCATTTGTTCAGCATTTTGGTAAGCAATAAGTGAAATGATAGCCAATATGTTCTCGTGATTGTATATGCATTTCATTCTTTAAATTATCACATATATATAGCCAATAGAATATTATGGATACACTCAATGATTATCATGCTAACAGATTTCCGTAGATAAGACACTTTTACAAACAATAATATGCTGTAGTTATACAGATGCTGATTTACATACGTAAATGATTTTAAATTGTTTCACAAGAGATGTGTAATACTCACAGAAACTGAATATTGGTATTACTGAACAAACCATCTGGAACCCAATCTATGCTATTTTCCATTAAACTCCTGAAAAAGTAGACATGTTCTCACTTGCATCAAATTGCCTTTCATGAAATTTAACGATAACACCATTTAAACCAAAAAAGTGGTACTCACACTTTCTGCAATGTACTTGGCCAAACATAATTTGTATAGGTAGCTGTAAATATTTGTATCTGATTTCGAGATAGATCTCTGAAAGAATAAAATCAAAAATAATGTCACTGCACTGTTAGCTGCTTGATAACTATGCCACGTATCAGGCCCGTATAGAATAAATAGCACATTAATTGACCTGTGGTGTTTCCAAAAGCTATTGTTAGTAACTTGATATACTTTTGTATTAGTGTTAACATTTTTATTCTAGTCCTTACATATTAGGCATAATGTTATGCATGAAGAATGTAATAGAACAATATTCCGAAACGATATTGTATCCCTCAGTAATTAAACGAAAGTTATACCGCAGTCATGTAAAACAACTGACAACTATTCTACAAGAGACAAATAAAAACAGCAAAAGTATACCACATGAAGTCAAATTGTATATGTACACAAATTTGTGTACAGTCAATTCAAATGCGAAACTGCAAACAAATAAAATTGTGAATAGACTTACAGATATGTTAGACTGGTACAAAATGATATATCAGGTATCTCAACTATCATGTTATTATGGATTGTCCTATTTGGAAATATAGAAAACAGAAGGATTCACATTGATAAGCAGCAAAATATTTAAATCGTAGTTGTGTTTGCTTAGTATGATGATCTTATTGTATGATTCTCATTGTAAATTGTTAGCCGAGGTAAACTAAATAACGACAGTACACATATCTTTCCCATAATTCAGATATCACATTGGGTATGTAGTCAATAAGCCATGGTAGCAATAATTATATTTTCTTTCACTCAACAATAATTCTTAGTCATTCATTCATACTTACAGACTGGCTAAACTGGCCATCTGGTCAAATGTGTTATTTTCTATTCGTAGCAGACCGACATTGACAAAAGAGCTGAAACCATAATCATGAAATGTTACAAAATATTCGTATATATATGACACATGGGGGGTCTCAATTTCTATAATATTTGGTAACTTAAGTTATGCTGATAGAATTATTTACTTGAAGATTGTATTGCTCTTTACTGATATGAAATCACAAATATAATATTATTCAATACTTTCGAGTATTTTGAGATAATGAATGAATTGCATCTCATCATGCAATTCTACTTACATGGATATCAGTGTTGCAGGGCTTGGAAACATATCAGCTTTCACCTCTGTTAGATAAGGTTTATTTTGTATGAACCTACATGTTCAAATAAAGAGTGAAGAGATGACTGGGTGATATATTGCAGGATAGAAGTAAACAACGCATTTTACGCTATTACTCCGAATCAAGAATATCACCACTCTGTTCCTGTCTTTTGTGTTCACTCTCGACACCCTTCTTGGTTGGTTTCCATAAGTTCTATTTTGAATTGATCGTGCTATATGTTGTTGGTGTTTGCTTATTGACTTATTTGCTTGCTTATTTGCATTCTGTTGTTTTTTAACTAAATGACTAATTCATATCTGCTACTAATTGTTTATCAACACACAATATGAATATTATAATGAATAAACCATGTCATTGCTTACACAGTAGGCCCAATGCATTGCGTTACAGTCCTTGTATTATCATTACAAGTACACCCATTACAATAAGTGCCACCAGTGTATCTACCATATCCATATGATAATGACCATAAACCATACCACGTATCTAATTAAATGTACATTTAATCATGTTACCTGTAACACTTGGATTTGGATTCTGATAAAGTATTTTTGCTTTATTGATGACCCTTGAGTATTATGTTTGTGTATACACGTGCAAAAAAGATATATAAATTCCAGGTTCAGTTTCAACAACTTTTCATTTACACATACAGAACAACAGAGTAAAGACTATGGATAAAAAACACAATCGTGTTATAATAGGCACGTGTTTTTAAACTATAACTTGAAATAACTTCATATTAGGTGACACAGTTTGCAGTAAGCTATTATGAATTCAGCTGTAAAATTTAAAATAAAGTTGCTTACAGTGTATTCATATATTTTTTCAGGTATAAGAAATAAAATCAATGTCATGCTACTATTGTGTCTTCATCTACTAATTTTGAATTTTAACTGAAACATGCAATGTCTTGAGGCACGTCATACCAAACTGTATACACACCAGTATAAGGAATATAAGTTCCTTTTCCAGTATATCTACTGTTCCAATAGTCCGCACCCGACCAGCATTGACATTTACAGACTAGATATACCACAGCGAGTACATATATTTTGTAATCTCCCATAGTAAGGTCTATTAAGGTGATCAGGCTAGAAGTAAACAAAAATAGTTAATAATTTAGATCTCCTTGTCTCACCTGCAAGAGTGATCAAATGTGAATCCTTTATGCTAGAAATATAACCAATTACGCTAAGAACGGTTTTGAGTGTTATCGTAAATCACTGTATTATATGTAAATTCTCACGCATATGTATGTCAAACTGTGCTGTCGAACTTCAATGCAAGGAATAAATTGTGTATGATATCATTTTGTCACATCATATAAGCTAGTCAGTTCGTTTCAACTCGTAAATGCATAGGTTGTGTTTGGTAAGACTGCATTCCATTCTACAAATCGGAACACAGGCAAACGTACGTCTGGTATATTCATATGCCAGATTGTTTAAATAATAGTTCATTTGCAATCCACTATCAATCGTTACTATGGCTCTCTCTATATATTTATAAATGTAGTTATTATAGTTGTCCGTTTCATTGCAAATACTTATTTATTTCTGGGTGCATACGGGGTTATCTAGGTATTATACAGATTCGCAGTTCTCTGTACTGACTCTGTAGAATTGCGTACAATAATAAGTCTATTTAATCCTCGGATGAGAGCGTATTATATTGAAAACAAATACTACCATAACTTAAGGAAAGCCCTTCCCAATTCATGTGTAATTTTATAGCGTAAGTTTTGAAAGTAGTAAAGAAAAAAGTGGCAGTGTATGATTAAAAAGTTCAGTGACAAAACTATCACTGTTTTCAATTACTTTCGTAGCTTCTTAGTTAAAAAAATATCAAATCTCACTTATTCGTTCAGTATGTCACAAAATCTGATGATTAAACACAGAAAAATATGCCCCTATGCCAAACCAAGTATTGTTCACATCCTGTGTGGTCATGATAAGTGCAACCATTATATTAGAGTATTTGGAATAGCAGTTCTGAAATAAACGCAACATACATTCTTCTACATTGTGTACTGCGCATGTATATATGGTTTACTGCTTTGAACCCTGGGTGGAAAGGTTACGACATTTAATGTGTTTTGCTTTCCACTTATGTTGTAAAATCTAATCCTAATTTCTAAGCCCAGACGATTTCATTCAAAGCCTTCATCAAGTTAATCTAGTTTAAGTAATGTACATGAAAACATTATTGATGTCATAAAATGTCATACTGACAATGAGGAAATTACACTGGAGGCTGTATCAGAGGCGACGATATCCTTTCTGACCGTATTTGCCAGGGGAATAGCGTGTGGATTACGCTACAGTAATTTCTTAGTTGTGTTTGACAATACCATTTGTTTGATTGAAATCTTTGCTTGTAAAAAGTCTGCCACTTTCGATTCTGAGATAAGCACAGGTCAAAAGATGTATTGTATATATTTGTCTGTATTGTGTATTGTGTATTGCAGTACTTTTATAAACATTAAGCGAAGTGCAAGGGGAGTTGTGACTCGGGGAGTGCGATCACCTATCGTGAATTCACTCTATCCCTTATTCATCACACTCGATGGAGTCTACTCGTCGACAGTCTTACCCGCGCATATGCACGTGGTATATTATACATTTCAATCAGTTTGAAAATGTAAATGTTAGTTATATTGATGGAGAAATTATTTAAATTTAAGATTCCTATCTAATAGCAAAATGCTCTGTGCACAACGTCCCTTTCCATTATATCAGATATCTAGCTGCTCAAATAAGCGGTCAACAAATAGTATGGCGGAGATAACATAACATTGATGTAGCCAAATGAATAAAGAGAAACAGTCTGGCTACATTTATAATCTTGCAAGTTATAAACATTTTCAGTAGAAATGTTAAAAAGTGCACGGAGATTAGTATATGATATTCTACCATCCATCTTGAGTCGGCAGGTATGTTTAATTTAAGCTTGTTATCGCATTTTATAATGTAATTCAACTACACCACGCACGAGGTAACAGTACACATGTCGACTTTATTTGTGTAAAAATTGAAAAACAATATTAAAATCGAAGTTAAAAGTGGGAACTAATGTAGAACAGACTATTCAATTGTTATTGTATGAATTAGGGGTTAATCACATGTCACAGGTGGTTGCTATCCTGCACACATTTGGAGCGCTGTGTTCACAGTAGGTTAATATATAGAATGGAATTTATCGAGTCATGGATGCTTGAACCAAGCGTAAAGTTTGTCTCAATTTACATAAAGTAGCCCCACTTAAAGAAGCTAAACAGTTTTCTGTTAATGTCTATTCATACCATGTATACATCGTTGTTTTATAGGAAAGTTTTTGAATTCTCATTAAAGTTGATTTATGTCCGTTTGACTGATAATTTAATTAAAAAAATAGCGGCGGTAACAACGTGTCCATTTAACGTCAGAATGCTCTAACAAATGACACTTCCTTGTAAACGTTTGTATTACACCGTGTCACACAGCAGTGTGATGTATTAACATAACTTTCAATTCCAGACACTCTTACAAACTTACAATTTCGACTAATGCATATATTTTTATTAAACAATATGTAATGGATATACCCCTGCCGTAAACTTACCTGCCTTCTGCTGGCAGTACATACAATACAAATAATTTGGTAGCCCGGAGTTGAGTTTAACCACCAACGCAAAATATTAGTTGAACACAACCCGCCCTTTCCGCCCAGTTTACTCCCGTTGAAACAAGTTTGTTCAAATTTGATTTTACACGCTCTGTTTCTATGTAAAAATATAAATAAAAAAAACGAAAAATGTGAAATTAGGGGTACGTATCTGTATCTGTCCCTGAATAGTACTTTATCATCATGGTTACATGCCGATGCAATGAATATTACGACATTTCTCTGGCATAATCTCTCCATTTGAACATACATCAGTTAACAAGTTACAAGCAACACTTCATAGAATTGCATCGTAGTTACACAAGTAAGGTATTGCCGCGCATACTACTCACGTACATTGTCGTCACTTTTATGTCGAAAATAAACTATACTAACAAAGTTGGAATGGTAGGTATCTAACTGCCAATGCACCATGAAGTCAATTGCAATAACTGTAAATGTGCAGTAATATTTGTTTTTGTTTACCCAATGTATACCATACAGATACAAACACACTTACCTAATACTGTGTTACTCGGGCAGCAATATAAACCACTGTTATGTCGCGCTCAAGTCAGCAGGTAATTAAATAGGTATGGCGTGACCATATTTAACCTCTCACGTAATGCATTCTAAAGGTAGCAACGTGGCAACCAAAATGGCTTTAATTGAACACCGCGTTTGTGTGAGATGCTGCTGTATTGTATATATAATATCAAGTCACTCACAAGCCACTGCATACTTGGATTACAATTGAGCTCGGGGAAAATCCGAACGAGTGTTGATTGAACCTGTATGTCATTGTTCCTAGGTGCCCCCTCACCCAAAACTGTAAACCTAATCATGTCACTCCAGTGATCTCCCCATTTTATTGTATATGCCCCTCTTCAGAACATACTTAGTTATTTGAAGGGGGATATGCAATGGGAGGCTGGACTGTTAGGATTAGGGTTTAGGATAGGGGCGGGGTCGTTAAGAAACTACCCGGATGACATAGTAGTGAATATGTGCAATTAACTAATTCTAAAAATAGAAGAAGATCGTATTGAAACAATGTGTCATCTGTACGTTGTTGTATGCTTAACAGCATTAGATCCGATATAAAGGGCGGCGGTAATTATTATACTTTATTCAACCATCCGCGTTTCGAACGATCATAATATTATTCACACCCTGAGTCGTCATGATAAATGCAATAGTAACTTTATGTTTAGAGTATTTGGAATAGCAGTTCTGAAATAAACGCAACATATATTCTGCTACATTGTGTACTGAGCATGTATATATGGTTGACTTCTTTGAACCCTGGGTGGAAAGGTTAAGACATTTAATATGTGTTGCTTTCCACTTATGTTGTAAAATCTAATCCTAAGTTCTAAGCCCAGACGATTTCATTCAAAGCCTTCGTCAAGTTAATCTAGCTGAAGTAGTGTACATGAAAACATTATTGATGTCATAAAATGTCATACTGACAATGAGGAAATTACACTGGAGGCTGTATCATATCCTTTCTGACCGTAGTTACCGGGTGAGTAGAGTGTGGATTACGCTATAGTAGTTTCTTAATAGCGTTTGCCAATATCATTTGTTTGATTGAAATCTTTGCTTGTAAAAAATCTGTCACTTCCGATTCTGAGGGCAGCACAGGTCAAAAGATGTTCTGTATATATTTGTCTGTAATGTGTATTGCAGCGCTCTTATAAACGCTAAACGAAGTGCACGGGGAGTTGTGACTCAGGAAGTGCAATCACCTATCGTGAATTCACTCTATCACTTGTTCATTACACTCGACGGAGTCTACTCCTCGACAGCTTTATCCGCGCATATGCACGTGGTATATTATACTTTGCAATCAGTTTGGAAATGTATTTGTTTCCTTTGGACATTTAGATTATTTAAATTTAAGATTCCTATCTACTAGTAAATGCTCTGTGCACAACGTCCCTTTCCGTTATATCAGATATCTAGCTGCTCAAATAAGCGGCCAACAAATAGTATGGCGACGATAACGTAACATTGATGTAGCCAAATGAATAAAGAGAAACAGTCTGGCTACATTTATAATATTGCAAGTTATAAACATTTTCAGTAAAAATGTTAAAAAGTGCACGGAGATTAGTATATGATATTCTACCATCTACCTTGTGTCGACAGGTATGTTTAATTTAAGCTTGTTATCGCATTTTATAATGTAATTCAGCTACACCACGCACGAGGTAACTGTACACATGTCGTCTTTATTTGTGTAAAAATCGAAAAACAATATTAAAATCGAAGTTAAAAGTGGGAACTAATGTAGAACTGACTATTCAACTGTTATTGTATTAATTAGGGGTTAATCACATGTCACAGGTGGTTGCTATCCTGCACACATTTGGAGCGCTGTGTTCACAGTAGGTTAATATATAGAATGGAATTTATCGAGTCATGGATGCTTGAACCAAGCGTAAAGTTTGTCTCACGTTACATAAAGTAGCCCCACTTAAAGAAGCTAAACAATTTTCTTTTAATGTCTATTCATACCATGTATACATCGTTGTTTTATAGGAAAGTTTTTGAATTCTCATTAAAGTTGATTTATGTCCATTTGACTGATAATTTAATTAAAAAAATAGCGGCGGTAACAACGTGTCCATTTAACGTCGGAATGCTCTAACAAATGACACTTCTTTGTAAACGTTTATATTACACCGTGTCACACAGCAGTGTGGTGAATTAACATAACTTTCAATTCCAGACACTCTTACAAACTTACAATTTCGACTAATGCATATATTTTTATTAAACAATATGTAATGGATATACCCCTGCCGTAAACTTACCTGGCTTCTGCTGGCAGTACATACAATACAAATAATTTGGTAGCTCGGAGTTGAGTTTAACCACCAACGCGAAATATTAGTTGAACACGACCCGCCTTTCCACCTAGTTTACTTCCGTTGAAACAAGTTTGTTCAAATTTGATTTTACACGCTCTGTTTCTATGTAAAAATATAAATCAAACAAAACGAAAAAATGTGAAATTAGGGGTACGTGTCTGTATCCGTCCCTGAATAGTACTTTATCATCATGGTTACATGCCACTACTTCATAGAAATGCATCGTAGTTACACAAGTAAAGTATTGCCGCGCATACTACTCACGTACATTGTCGTCACTTTTATGTCGAAAATAAACTATACTAACAAAGTTGGAATGGTAGGTATCTACCTGCCAATGCACCATGAAGTCAATTGCAATAACTGTAAATGTGCAGTAATATTTGTTTTTGTTTACCCAATGTATACCATACAGATACAAACACACTTACCTAATACTGTGTTACTCGGGCAGCAATATAAACCACTGTTATGTCGCGCTCAAGTCAGCAGGTAATTAAATAGGTATGGCGTGACCATATTTAACCTCTCACGTAATGCATTCTAAAGGTAGCAACGTGGCAACCAAAATGGCTTTAATTGAACACCGCGTTTGTGTGAGATGCTGCTGTATTGCATATTTAATATCAAGTCACTCACAAGTCACTGCATACTTACAATTGAGATCGGGGAAAATCCGAACGAGTGTTGATTGAACCTGTATGTCATTGTTCCTAGATGCCCCCTCAACCAAAACTGTAATCCTAATGATGTCACTCCAGTGCTCTCCCCATTTTTATTGTATATGCCCCTTTTCAGAACACACGTTAATGATAGGGGCGGGGTCGTTAAGAAACTACCGGGGTGACATAGTAGTGAATATGTGAAATTTACTAATTCTAAAAATAGAAGAAGATCGTCTTGAAGCAATGTGTCATCTGTTGTTGTATGATTGTTAATCGCATTAGATCTGATAAATTATTATACTTTATTCAACAATCCACCTTCTACGTTTCGAACGATCATAAATACTTGTTGCAGATCTATCATATGTATATAATTTGTAGGCTCTACTCTGAAAAGGTCGTTTGAATGTAGTGGTGATTGGCGCAGATCTATCATACATAAGTATATAATTGGTAGGCTCTACTCTGAAAGGATCGTTTGAATGTACATGTAGTGGTGATTGGGCGTAACGATGTTTATGTTAAATCAAGTTTGAAAATGTACGTACGTGATCAAAGGATCACCGACGAAAATGAATTACTTACAATTGGAAAATCTTAAATATTCATTCTGTAAACGTCACGAAGGGGTATTTACTTACTCAAAAAGTACTTAATCCGAATTACAAATGCCGATTGCATAAACATGTGGCAACTCAAATCGTGCTTCAAGTGTATACTGTCCTCTATCGACCACAAACAAATCCCAATGAATTTAGATAACCGAATTATCGGAAGTTGATTTTAGAAGTATTCACAAAACGCTTTATCTGCCACGACATTTGAGGAGGCATATATCCTGCTATCATCCATACTTACAATTACACTGCATTCGGTGGGGGGATATATATATTCACTATCAATATCAACTATCAAAGCCGTAATTCAAACCTTATGGTCGCATAGTTATAGCCGGTCTTGTGGGTCATGTATGTGAATGGGCTATCTATTTATTTCGCGTTCTATTACAAATATATACATACACATAAGCACACATATAGACGCGAACATACAACATTGCACGCTGTACTCGTACGCAGCACAGGTTCACCACACTTACTTAAAGCGGGGGAGTCGTCACCTGCGCATGAGTCGGATGGCCATAACAAGCGCCTACTCATGAGCCTTTTTGTTTTTAGCGTGTGTTGTTGTCGTCGCTTGGGACTCAATTCCCGCGCGTGCGCAGGTGACGATCCTCCCGTTTTAATATTTATTTGTTTCAATTGAATAAATTAGGGGACTTTACTGCCATTTGGAAGTTTAACTGTTTGTCAGTGGTGATTACTATGATTACCACATTTATTTAATGAAAACAGATTGAATGAGAAAAACAAAATTTTAAGCGGAAGGGTCGTCACCTGCGCACGCGCAGTCCCTAGAGACGATAACAACACACCCTAAAAACGCAAAGGCTCATGGGTAGAAGCATGTTTGTAAACAATGACACGCTATGGCCATCTGACGCATGCGCAGGTGACGACTCCCCCGGCTTTAATTTTTACCTTTTTGTCATTAACTACTAACAAGTAAACATCACATGTACTGATTGTTAAGAAATTCCACAATTTGATAATAAAACGTACACACTAGCCTCGCGAAACAAAAGTGGAATTAAAGGAATCTATCGCGTGTTACACAGTTGTAGAATAGAAATTCGTACCCAAAATGCATTGCACATATGTTCAGAAACATGCACATTTTTGAAATTTTGAATTGAACTGATTTTGAAATTGGGACACGCATATTAGTAATACGGCAATACGTACAGAATAAAAACAATCAATCATAAAACGGAACTGAAATGTAACTGTAAAATAATTTACAGTTCTGAAAATTACTTTACGCCATTTACGCCGCCGCTTTAAATAATACTTGTAAGCTTCCGTGCCATAATTCAGCATTGTCTTCTAAGGCGCCATCATGAGCATACAAACCACTGTATAACAACACCGTAGCACCTGTAGGATGTAAAACGTTACTACTACGAGTATTGTATACTATATTATATTGATGTTATCATGAATATGTAAATAACTGGGTATGAACAATAAATAAGTATATAAATATATATGCTGTAAAAGTCGAAACAAGTAACAAACAGACTGGTATTAATAAAACGAACCAAATCGACAGCGATCGTCTAACCTCGCATTTACCTAACCATTACCAAAATTATTTCACAATTCCTACTCTATTATCAAAGCTAAAACGCGTGCAATATATAACTACCATCAGACTACTTATAAATACCCCATCCATCAATAAAGAGTGCAGTATTGTCGTAACCGGGAAATTACACTGTATCATTCACAATCTAATCTGTGAAATGATATAGTAATAGTATTGATTACGAGTTATGAATATGACAATAGTATCCAGGTCATTTTATTAGCATGTCGGTGTGTGTACGCGACGTGCCTTCGCTGATTTTCGACTCGTGCTTTCAATCACTTGGCCAGTGTAGAATGTGTAAATTTATATTTTAACTTGTAGAACAAATTATTCAGTTGGCTCAGCAATGCGCATGGGCCTCCCATATGTGAAGTAATTATTGCATTGATTTCAAATCTAAGTATAAATTAACGCGGATTATGTGGTTTCTTCAGTTTCAAGTTTGATTGCATATATCATTGAAAGAAACATCAAGTATGTATGAACGCGACCAGCAACCTGTATAATATACAGATTAGACATACACATGGAGTGCATTAAAATGTTAAAACGCACACTCGGGTCATCTGTTTGTGAATGTATTGTCTTCACCCACTTTAAGAAGATTTCTGACTATTTTTGATTCTCTAAATGAATGCAACACATAGTATAGTGTTTGGAAAAGTATTACGTGAAATTAATAACATTCAGATAAGCAGTAATAACATTAATAATAGAAGCATGCTAGTTTGAAGTAGGTTTAGAGAAGTCAAGAGATTTGGGGTTCTTAGAAACATTATCAACATTATAGTTCTACAATGCCTGAACACACGGGAGCAGAGATTGGGATAAAGAACAAGCCTTAAAATAACAAGAAATAGATAAATTTATAAAATTGCAGCAAAGTGTTGCAAGTGATGTCCGAGTCGTTCTTCGTCGAGAAATTTGTAATGCGTGATAAGAATACATATATCTGAGGCATTTTAATCTTAAAGCGGGGAAGTCGTCACCTGCGCATGCGTCAGATGGGCCATAGCGTGTCATTGCATTGACGCTGCAGGTCGGCGTCTTCTACACCGATCTCAGGGTTCTGACGCATATCCCGCAAGGTGTGCCGGGAGTTTGTTCGAAATTTCGAACGTTTCGAAGTCAATCGTCGGCTAACACGTATTTTAAGGATATATTAAATCGTTTCAGAGACCTGTTTACTAAATAATGATAAATGAAACTTAAAAATTTTGTAAGAACAAACTGGACCCAAATTGTGCAAATTTACGAGTTCCACTTGATTTTATCGCGTTCAATGACGTTCTATTTTCGAACTCGTTGAAACCGGAAATTACGCAAGTACTTTCGAACTTCAAACACAAATTTAATTATCGTTATCATGTGTTAGTTTCTGTTATTTACAAACTTGAAATATTTATGACATTAATATTTCACCCACTAACAATATTTCACTACAATACGCGATTAAAAAGCAACTTAAATATTATTGGAAAAAGAAGTATAAAGTTCCGTGTATAAACACTGGTGTAAAGAGGCGGCGGAGCGCTATTTTAGCCAAAATCGGCTAGTAATATGACACAGGTTTGTGCTGGGACAGCGCTTCCAGTGACGACACAACGACAGGTCTGTGCTGGAACAGCGCTTCCTTTGACGATACAACGCATTCTCCTTCCCAGAGTTCCTTGCCGTTAGATCACCGAAAGTATCTCTGCCACTTCGCTGGTTCCCGGCGTCCTTTGCGAATGGTAGGTAGTTACTAGTTACCGGCCTCTTGTGGCTTGGTACGCCATGACACCTGAGGCGGGAACCAGCCAACTCTGCCACCACATACCGCCATTTTGTGGTGAAACACCACAAGACTTTTACTACGCGTATCATTTGTGTATTTTTGTTATTAGAGGAATCTTGTGTTGATTTATTCCTACTGATAAACAAGTTTTAAAATATTTCATTTCATTGATAGCTGATAATGATTTTTTTTGTAAACGCACTTAAAACGGTGAAATAGTTATAAATTACAAAAAAAATAATTCTATTGCGTAATAACCGTTACCAAAGTGTTACTCGGTTCATAAAACTTCTTCACCTGTCGACTGCCAGGCGAAGAATTACAAGCTAACGAAAGAACTTCGTAGTATTGACGACTAAATCTTCCTACTGCCACACCGTTTGTGTTACAGAAAGAAAAAAAAGAAGCTTCTAACTTTGAAAACAGCCAAAATCTGCAAACAACGCGTACACATTCGTCGGGTTCGAAATTCGAACACTTTCATGACAATGTTTTGGTGAGCGTCTTTGAAAGAAGTACCACTGTGACGCATCGACCAATCAACGACGAGCATAAGATCGTGTGGTGGCAGAGATATGTTCTTGGAATACACATAGTTGCTGTCGACATAGGAAGTAAAGTAAGCAAATAACACCGAATAAACGGCAAGGTAAAGACTATGTCTAATTATAGTAAATACGTACTGCGTGCGTGACTCGAACCGGCGCTCGCGTACGGCACCTAATCGCCTAGCTACACGCCACTACACGTCTTCCCCTCGGCCACCGGGCATCCCCAAAAAAGGATGCTTAATAACCGAGCTTATAACGTGCAGAGAACGTGAAACCCGTCCACGCGATACGCGCCACACAGCATGGCCAGAATGCGGCAAAGGCCTTCAGATCTGGCTGTAGTAGGATGGTGAAAGTAACGGTACAGCATTTTAACAGTGAATAAGTACTGAGAAATAATTTTTAAACTCATAGTTGCTGTCGACATAGGAAGTAAAGTAAGCAAATAACACCGAATAAACGGCAAGGTAAAGACTATGTCTAATTATAGTAAATACGTACTGCGTGCGTGACTCGAACCGGCGCTCGCGTACGGCACCTAATCGCCTAGCTACACGCCACTACACGTCTTCCCCTCGGCCACCGGGCATCCCCAAAAAAGGATGCTTAATAACCGAGCTTATAAGACGTGTAGTGGCGTGTAGCTAGGCGATTAGGTGCCGTACGCGAGCGCCGGTTCGAGTCACGCACGCAGTACGTATTTACTATAATTAGACATAGTCTTTACCTTGCCGTTTATTCGGTGTTATTTGCTTACTTTACTTCCTATGTCGACAGCAACTATGAGTTTAAAAATTATTTCTCAGTACTTATTCACTGTTAAAATGCTGTACCGTTACTTTCACCATCCTACTACAGCCAGATCTGAAGGCCTTTGCCGCATTCTGGCCATGCTGTGTGGCGCGTATCGCGTGGACGGGTTTCACGTTCTCTGCACGTATAAGCTCGGTTATTAAGCATCCTTTTTTGGGGATGCCCGGTGGCCGAGGGGAAGACGTGTAGTGGCGTGTAGCTAGGCGATTAGGTGCCGTACGCGAGCGCCGGTTCGAGTCACGCACGCAGTACGTATTTACTATAATTAGACATAGTCTTTACCTTGCCGTTTATTCGGTGTTATTTGCTTACTTTACTTCCTATGTCGACAGCAACTATGAGTTTAAAAATTATTTCTCAGTACTTATTCACTGTTAAAATGCTGTACCGTTACTTTCACCATCCTACTACAGCCAGATCTGAAGGCCTTTGCCGCATTCTGGCCATGCTGTGTGGCGCGTATCGCGTGGACGGGTTTCACGTTCTCTGCACGTTATAAGCTCGGTTATTAAGCATCCTTTTTTGGGGATGCCCGGTGGCCGAGGGGAAGACGTGTAGTGGCGTGTAGCTAGGCGATTAGGTGCCGTACGCGAGCGCCGGTTCGAGTCACGCACGCAGTACGTATTTACTATAATTAGACATAGTCTTTACCTTGCCGTTTATTCGGTGTTATTTGCTTACTTTACTTCCTATGTCGACAGCAACTATGAGTTTAAAAATTATTTCTCAGTACTTATTCACTGTTAAAATGCTGTACCGTTACTTTCACCATCCTACTACAGCCAGATCTGAAGGCCTTTGCCGCATTCTGGCCATGCTGTGTGGCGCGTATCGCGTGGACGGGTTTCACGTTCTCTGCACGTTATAAGCTCGGTTATTAAGCATCCTTTTTTGGGGATGCCCGGTGGCCGAGGGGAAGACGTGTAGTGGCGTGTAGCTAGGCGATTAGGTGCCGTACGCGAGCGCCGGTTCGAGTCACGCACGCAGTACGTATTTACTATAATTAGACATAGTCTTTACCTTGCCGTTTATTCGGTGTTATTTGCTTACTTTACTTCCTATGTCGACAGCAACTATGAGTTTAAAAATTATTTCTCAGTACTTATTCACTGTTAAAATGCTGTACCGTTACTTTCACCATCCTACTACAGCCAGATCTGAAGGCCTTTGCCGCATTCTGGCCATGCTGTGTGGCGCGTATCGCGTGGACGGGTTTCACGTTCTCTGCACGGTATAAGCTCGGTTATTAAGCATCCTTTTTTGGGGATGCCCGGTGGCCGAGGGGAAGACGTGTAGTGGCGTGTAGCTAGGCGATTAGGTGCCGTACGCGAGCGCCGGTTCGAGTCACGCACGCAGTACGTATTTACTATAATTAGACATAGTCTTTACCTTGCCGTTTATTCGGTGTTATTTGCTTACTGTTCTTGGAATAGAACTCTGCCTGGGAGATTGGACACAACGGTGTCATTGTTTACAAACAAGCGTCTACCCATGAGCCCTTGCGTTTTAGCGTGTGTTGTTATCGTCGCTTAGGACTCAATTCCCGCGCGTGCGTAGGTGACGACCCTCCCGTTTTAACTTGGTCGTTATGTTGATATGTTCGAATATGTTCAGATCCGATAAGAAGATGGTGTTTTCGTGACTTCACATGTAGGGCGACCTCAGCGTCAGTTGAAGCTCGTTTAGTCGGCCACAAGAAAAAAATTCAAATCGCGCGATTCGAACGAACATAAATAATTGGTATCGATTAGTAAATAATTAATGCCTTTGCCTCTCAGGCTGTTGGAATCGGATCGAATGAAGTAATATATGTAAACTATGTACAAACTATGTGAAACTTAAATTATGTAGGCCACGGATGAAAGGATAACTCCAGATATATTCAGAATAAATTATTGGGAATTACTGACCTCGAACCTGACTTGTGTACTAGGGTAAATTACGAAATCATAAACATATTCGAGCTCATACTTTTGGCAATTCTAGGCATATTAAAAGCTTTTAATGTTGGCGTTGTCATATCAGACCTTTCGCATTCATCTCGTTTTTCACAATCTAATTGGATTTACAATTTAGACAATACAATGTTATTTAAAAAAAAAGCATGTAGTACATGTGTGTCAACGGACGTCAGAGTCGTCAAGCGGCGCGTGTTGGAATTTCATGTACATAACTAATGAATTTTACGTAATTTCGCATGGGTCACATGTTAGACGCAGCGTGATGACTGCGGTGGAGCTGATTTGAACATTAAATTGTGCTCTTCATTCGCCGCTTGTCATAGTTCCGACACCAGGTTAAAATAAGACAAACACAGAACACTGTCAAATGAATACGTGGGGGTAGTTTACACATGTACACTAATTACGACACAAATAGTTTCATAAACTTGTTTTATTTGTTTAGATCGTAGAAGCTGCTAACTTCTGTTGTCATACCCCTGTACCCCGTAACACACTAATGTAAAAATATATAGGCAAACATGAGTTATAACAACTCATATATCTTGTAAATATGTAGGATTGTCAATCCGCTTTTAAAAAGAGAGAGACCAATATATGTCAGTGACCCGAGAGATCGCGCTTGTTCTACACAAGAGCCCCAATTCATGCCATGTTAGGTATACACGCCAGGATTCTCGCAAAGTCATTCATAAACTCCCCCACACAGATGGGGTGTTTCCACCAACATGCTTCAGGCGTGTGTAAGTGTGAAGCGGATTACAGATAACAAAACGCTCTTTACGTGGATAGTGATGTTTGAGGCGATATATTTCACTCATACTAGTACGAGTACCACGTTTTCGGGTATGCGAGATTGCAAAATCTCAGTTCTGTTTTTTGTTTGTTTTTTTCTTTGTCGTATTAGGGAGAATTGTTATCCTGGCATTCACGGTCGGTGTTCATATCACAACTATTACGCGTATACATGCGCCAGATATGTAATCCCTGTATTCGTAGTAAACTTTTGTCTATGCTATTGTAACAAATAAGACACCCACATAAATAGACATGCTTCAGTTTTTAGTACATTTTAGATTACTTTCAATGTTGCCAAAACCAACTTTAAATTTTGGCACATGTGTTTACTCTTCAGTTTAAACACCTGGACTCCATCACTGGGATCATAACCTATAAAACCAGTGTAGAACGCCCTCAAGTGATGAGAATTAAAATCGTTTATGTTCAACTTTCTGATCTGGACAGCCATACATAAACAATAGCTGTTTCCCGCTTTTCGTCTTCAAAGTTTATGGTTACAATAACTGTCTCAGAAATCGGGTCCAGCCATTGTCACGAACGCACCGGAATTCGACTACCACGCCGCGGTTGTGAAGTGTTCGCTGGGGGAGAAACTTTAGTTCTTTGACTTTTTCCGATATCTTCTGGCTTCTGATTTCTCGGATGTACACGTGCTTTCGTAAACTCTATCGTATCTGATATCTCGGAGGTATTGTCAGTTAAAAAAGTAGAATATTTTGGAGCTGCAGCAGATGTTTTATCGATGGTATTGTCCCCTACATTTTCGTTTCTTCGTTTTGTATCATTGTTATTTGAAAGCTTTGGGCTATCTTTTTGGTTGCCCCCACCACTCTCCGTTTTGCGGTGGTGTATTTTTGGTTTGGGTCGCAACTCACCGTTCCCAGCATCCTTCGCGTCAAGCTTCAATTTGTCGGGGTCACTATTACCACCCGCTGTCGGGCGCGTCCGCGTTTTCGGATCTGCCCGCGAGATGATGACGGTATCCGACGTCTTGGGTCGTAACATCTCAAGTTCAGATGATGTAGGGCGTGACGGATCCGTTTCAATAGGACTACGACCCACGTCATCGGTACTATTCCTTAAAAGTACCAGTTCCTTCTCCACCCGACGCTTCTCCGATTTTTTCTCCAATAGCCAAGTTTGAAGCTGATTAATCTTGTCCTGCACATCCCCAACAAATCTAAGGAAAGAACAACACACACTGTTAAGTAAAGGGACATACACTGCAATGCTGGATCTTATCAAATTAACAATGTGTTGACATCGTGTACACTGGAAAAGGCATTCAAAGAAACAGAGAACAAAATTTATTTTGTTTTTCTTTATACTTTTTTTTATTTAAAAAAATTAACAGCATTTGGTGATACCAATCTGAACTATTCGAATGTATGAGGGCGCCCGGCTCCCAAATACGATTGTGATCTGCGTAACGCCATGGAACTGGGTCAGTGACATTGAAAGCGATAACATTCCCTTAAATAGTAATTCGGACACGAAGGAGTGAGAGTTGTGAATGTTTCCACCCTGTGTGAAGCACTGCATCATGGGAAATAACATTGCCGCCCAGCGAAAGTTCGAAATCCACGTGATCGACACTAAAACACCTTTGCGATCAGAACTACTGAAATTAACAAAGGCACATGCCTGCATGCATTTGACAGATTTAAACAAACACGCTAAATGGAATGTTATCAATTGTCAGGAAATAGGTATGTTGATTCAATGGAAATGTAGATATGCAGTGCACTGAGTGGAGACAGATTCTTATGTTGCCATCGAGACTAAAATAAACACCATTACTTGTAAACGTATTGATCATGTCAACACAAACGTCTCTGATGCGCCGCCGTCGCCATATTTGCAGCTCCATCATCACTGATCGACCCCGGGGTTCTTATACACAATAAAACATACCCGGCAATAAAGACGATGTATTGCTTTTAGGTGTGAATACATAGTGCCTTATAATATGTATTTCGGTAAAATAAACAGTTCATATCCAATCACTCACGCAAACGGTACGTAAAATGGAGGGGCAGTGACGTATGGTTATCTTCCCCATATTACCGATATAATTACATGTCTTCTATCATAAACTGTTTAGCTTATCGAATTTCGGTTTCTTTTCATACGTTATCAAGAAATGTCCAAGGACTATAATGAGAAAACTCTAAATCGATTCAACCACAAATAGGTTTACGTCACAGTATGTTGTACCTCATTTGCGATTCAATCAATATTCAAGCAGCCGTATTAGATTGCATTCATTAGAATAGCGAATGAAGCACTACATCATATTAGCGATTTTATTTAAGAGGGTTGATAAGAAATAACAGTAACCATGACACAGCTCCCAATGCCAACTAATTTCATCCTGCGCAGCTCCTCGGGCGGAAATTCGATTTGGGGGTTTGTCGCATCCCTGTACTAAAACGCCATTGTTGTGTATCCTAAAAAAAACTAATCCACTGTCAATTGTGTGTTTTTATTTTCTTGCTTTGAAGAGACAATAAGCGAGAGGAACTCGTTAGAATAGTCGACCTCAAAATCAATATACTGCTTGAGTTGCTTTTTCTGCCTGATTACATCCACTGTGTGAAAATGTGCTACACGAAAAACGTAACAGGAGCCTTTGAGTCTGTTCCATTGTGAAGTTGTCTCCATAGTCGCGATAAGTCCTCTCTACTTTCTCTTAGATTAAATGCGTTTTCAGGGTCATCTTGATGCAGACTGGCACAGGAAAGTACGCTATATAGAAGCAGACGACACAGGTCGTAATTTACCCTATTTTTTTTATCTTGACGGATAAATGTAATCCCAAGGGATTATGTACAGGCTGTATATAGATTAACGTTATTAACATTTTTTTCAACGCCACCAAATCCATTGGGGTCACGGCCTTGATTCCAACTAGTGAACTCGTAACTAACGAGGTGATTTATGGCAATATGTAAATTTAATAATAAAAATAATTTTGATTCCCGGCGATTACAATTGTAACAGTAGTCTAAACTATTTGTGATTTCATGCAATGGATCATGGGAGTAATAATGGTGGTTCTGATCACAACGTCGTTTTTTTCACGTTCGAAATGAAAATTCACCTAAGGCGACTAATCGACAGAACAAATGTTTTATAGCCGTAATTTTCTCCATAAAATTAATTAAACTCAAATTTAGGCAGTTCCATAACAACTATTCTTTTTGGACAAAACGTATATGATGAGTTTTGCAACATTAAACAGTGTGTTAATTTATAATCCTTAAAAGTAATAGTTATGCACAATGGAATTTATATATTGACAACTACCTCATACCGTCACCATGGGACATCCAAGCTGGTGTATTCCCCCCCCCCCCCACAGCAAGATAGGTTAACCACAGCTGTCTTAATGAATTGGCTAGTGAGCGTTCAACGACTTCCGTGTTTATATGCCGTAACCCGGTTATGACATGGTACACGAGTTCAAAGCACCACGCCTAGTCTAGAATGGTATTTACAAAATGATCGTAATTGTTTGAGCACCCCTTCAATTCGCCGCGACAACACGTCGTACAAAACCGTCGTTCCTTGGGGCTTAACACGGTCAACGTAATTTATTAGTATTTCATGCAATTGAAAATACTTAGTTTTTTACTGCAGATACCTATAAAATGTCTCGAGCGATGTGTAACAGGCAACCCGCTTAAAGTAACTAGCGTCTAGCCGCGGTAAAACATTGTACGACCGATTTACCGTCAACACACGCGTTGACACAGATTGCATCTACGTCGGAGTTAACTCTGTGCTGTTGACAAGCTTCTGTTGGAATGGTTGTCTAATATGTATTTCATTAATTACCAACAAAGCGTATTACAGATGAAAAGAAGCCACAGAGAACATTTCCCTGAGTTGTTATTTCCGAATAATCAATTAATTAATTAATTAAATTGGTATTACAATTTACCAAGTCCATGGCGATATTATGTGTAATTTCCTACAAAGCGGAATCTTGGCAAAATGAGAACGTGTTACAGTGCGTTGACAGCCATATATCAGTTAAATTTAGTATGAAATCGAAGTGTTATTATGGTAGTATATACATAACGCCAACCGATCATCACCTAACAAAAATGTCCTTCACTGTGACTATGATTGAATGCCTAGAAAGATTACGACAGCCTCACGATATGTTTTCCGGTATATTCAGCATAATTACAATTAATGATGTTAAATTATCACTTGTTTATTTTCCGTTTAAACCCCAGCGACATTTAAATACATGGATTGCGTAATTACAACCACTCAATATAATTATTATTGGTATTAAGATTTTAATATCGATTTTAATTTTTAAAGAGTTCGCATGTGCATATAAGCTCAGATCGAATCACTGCAAGCTGTGGTCGATTTCTCATAATTTCAAAATGCTTTCGACCACGTGATATTTGTGAAATATGGTCTGATGTATTTGTTCGTTTCACCTTCTATATTTGTTATTCTAAATTATGTTATGCCGAAACCATGGCGATATATGACATCGGTACGAGGCATTGACAGGATAATATAAGACCAAATCATTACTGCCGCGTTTTTTTGTAAACGTACTAAAATAATATTTAATAATGGAGCGGTGACAGAGCGGCTGAAAGCTGGAACACTATATAACGATGATTTACATGTACTTTTGTGCTACATGCTCACATACGCAAGTATCACCATGGCAACTAACCACAGCTTTAAAAACCATAGTGAAATAGCAGCTTTATTGAAATATAAAATGATTTGTTTGGCGAATATTTCATTCTATCAGTAATATATTACAAGTATTGGACCTGATCTATCCAAATGAAATATAAAAGGGAGAGATGGACAGTAGCTGAAAACGTAGCTTCATCGGCTAGTATTTTGACAATGACTTAAGTCTAGTAATAGTCGACAATAAGCCTTGCTAACCTCAATAAATTGCCTGTCAGCACCGAGTAATAGACGTGAACACAGAGTACAGAGCATATTATCATCGGATTTTACTAAATAGTTTCTACTCGCGGTGTGTCGAACAAAAGAACTCCAGAAGTCAGTCAAGTTGAAAACATCATTCCATTGAAACCCCGTGAGAGGGGAATGCACTTATTATAATAAGTCTTTCCCACCGTAAACATTCCTGTCAAGCATCCCAGCAACGGGGTACATTAGAAAGGATTAGAAAATTGCCAAAATTTAATTTTGCTAAAAATTTAACCTCCGAAAAATTACCAAGATCACTGGAATCAAAGTCGGCGTATGGTGCAGTGAGTTTGGAGATTCACTGTGAATGTCTTACCTTATCATACTTGGCTGTACTTCCAATTCAACGTTCAGATCACCAACCAATATATTGTGCTCATAATTATGATAGTGAGAAGAATATTCTAGTTCGGTCAGATTTTCGTCCAATTTTGCCAATTTTCCATACAAGTCTCGATACTGGACTGAGTCTCTTTTCACTCTCCTAATTTTGTCCATTAGTTCGTCTTTCTGCTCGTTCGCCTGTTGTATCCGAACAAGTATAGATTCCTTATTCGTCACCGTTTTTTCAAGATGTCCGGCCAGTTGTCCAACTCGCGCTTCGCGATTAATTAATCTCTCCAGGTCATCCTGGTGTACTTGTAAATCGTCCTCGTGCCGGTTAATGCTCCGAATAAGGTCGCGAAGACGCTTTTCCAATTCGTGAATCATGTCACTGATGTTTTCCGAGTCATTCGATATTGCTACTGAATTATTATCATCATCTTCTTCATCACCAGCCTCGTTTCCAGAGTCCATGTTGTCATGGTTACGAGGATCCTCAAGATCGACATACTTGTCAACCGATATTTGTCCCTCATCATCAAGCTTCGCGTTATCGTCTGCCGTGCCATTATCTTTGACTCGCTTCTCCTTATATAACATATTGTTAATTTTCTCGGCGGAGACCAACCACCGTTTCGCTAGTTCAATTGCATTGTAGCTCTTCAGCAGCACATCCGGCACAAATCTGAATACGTGCTCGAAATGATTGTAATTGGCGAACGAAAGTAGTTCCTGTGAGCTTTCGTCGTCAAATAGATTGCCGTCCACTTCGTCATCGTCTAGAAGCATTTGCCATTGTTGATCTAAATCTTTTAATTCCGCCATTGCGAGAGACAGATTTTCACTTTCCTCTGCCAACTCATTGAAAGAAGGCACGCCGGGTAAATTTTGCGCCTGATTCAGTCTTCTCAGAATTTCGGCTTTTCGCCTAGAATGTTTTGCGTTCGTTCCCATGTCCCTTTTCACTGAAATAACGTCTTCCACGACGGGGTCGTAGTAAAATTCATAAAGCACAGAATAAATTCTTTCGTCAAAATGAGCTTTCATTTTTCTCAAATATTCAATGTCGTTCAAAAATGCCGTAAAATATTTCGCGACAGTGACCCCGTCACTGTACGAACCCGTCTTTCCCACATTTTCGACCAATTGTTTCAGTTCACCAAAAGAGGTCACCTTGGTATCAATGGGAACAAGATCTGTGAGCATACGATGCAGTTTATCTTTAGAAAACTTTGACATGCCATGCTGAACTAGCTTTTCAAATGTGCTGATCTGTTTATGCATTAGGGCATTTTGTTTCTGGCGGGAGGCTCCTCTCATTTCGTCGGGGTGAGTCTGAAAGAAAGAAGACCACATGCCTAAGTATACAAGGGTACTTGCAAATGACTACAAAGACAACGAAAGCCGTGTTCTCGCACCATTTAGCAAATACAAATCCAGTCTTATGGTGTTAAACCCATGTCAGGCGAGACCATTAACATGCATGTCTCACATCGTATCCCACAACGGATTGAGCCTTCCATTATCGCGGCGATATTGGGCGAGGTTTTTAAACCTTCTAGAATAAAGACAACGGGTAAAACATTCATTGAGGATTATGTGCGAGGGCATAGAGGGCACGCTACTGGGATCAGCGAGCCACAGACCCCAGGCTGCGATTAAATAAACGTAACTACACTGGAAGTAAATAATAAAAAAAGTATTCTTTTACGTTATCGTTTCAAGAGTTTCAATTAAACGTAAATACAGCAACGACGACCTTGAATGGCGCTTATGTGCGGCGGAGATTGCTGAATCTGTATAGTGTAGCCTTACGCTTTGAGCTATAAAGCTATATCGCAGTAAGGCAATATCGTTATGTGAAATGCTATGACAGCGTGTTTGCCTGACCATTCATGCGAAATTTAGCATTTCCTACATACTTCCTACATGCTTGAAATTAATTTACACTAATCAGCTACACAAGCACGAACACTGGCGTACTCCCTGACGTCCAGTTACTGAAAACAAAGACCAAATGATGTGTAATATACGACCAAAGGTATACAAACGCAGGAACAACACATTGATTTCACGACAACACATTAGACGATAATTACTGTTATTGATCTTACCACCCTGGCCTCTTTTAAAAGCGAGGACAAAATCGGTGAAAACGAACGTGTTGGCCTCACGAAGTTCCTTTTGCTAGCCATCCTGAATCTCTTGCTGCTGATTATAGTTTCTACTGTATTAGCTGTCTACGTCCATGGCAATCTAGGAGCGATGTTGTTGACTATGTTTGTTCGAACGCCAGCTTGTCACGCCTCGTAGCCTCTCTATGGGCTCGCGCATGTAAATTGATTGGCGCATCTACACTATCAGCACAACAAAACCACCCCGCTGCTATGGCGACACTAATAATCAGCGGCTGTTTGTTACCATGACAACGTCACAGTACGGAGTACAGAGTATATAGAGAACACAATATAATTATTAAATTCTGACTCCCCAATACAAACCGCAATCGGGTATTGGGCACATACAATAAAAAAACGTACTATCACATACCCATTTGTTTTAAGTTTACGTGTTCGAACAAGAAATACTATGCATCTGTTTGAGAATTCTTTGTTGTATTTGATTAGAACACGTTTTTATTCGTTGATTGTATCTTTCAAAAACAGAGACAGATTCCCCCAGAATATAACAACTGATTCATTCATTACAATTTGGTTTGAACTGATCTGAATCGCTGCTGAGTGACGACATAAGCGCAGTATTGTACGGTGCATTACTGGTCAAGTGGACAATGTCGGCCCTGGATAAACTATTACGTAGCTGTTGTCGTAAACAGAATTCACTCAATTGGAAAATGTCAGAAATTGCTGAATTGAACCAGCAGCAAAGGATCAGGGTCATTCACTATAATTTGGCCGGAGTGGGCGATTTTGACAAAAATACTTACAGGTAAAATAACAGAAAAAATATTTATAAAAATAAGCTCACATATTTAATACAGAAAAGCAAACATTACTGAACAGTCTGAGCAATGTCCCAGGAGAAAACGAACTAGTTATATAAGTTAAGGAAAGCATAATTTGCAATAGTATCTTTCGACATGACGAGAAGAATTTATCAAAAGAATAATACGGGTTGCTGTACAATAACATTGGTCTTTATTGTAAAATTCCCGGGAGGGAACGTATCAATGAATATATTCAATGTAATTCGCCATTCCATAGGTTAGACACAGGAAGAGAAGCCGCTGGATACATCGATGCCATTGCTAATAGCAAATCGACAGGCTAATTAACTGGAGACTCCATGATCACTTCTCAATTTCTGGTTAGTTGATTTTAATCGGAGGTTTCCTGACTCCAACGAAAACGTTTCAGAATAACCTGCCTGATTCCAATGTGAAGTCAGCTGTATACAATTGGGACATTACAGTGGTCGGTGGCACGTGAAAGTAATTCATCATTTTTATCAATAAAACACGACTACATGTTTTATGAGTTAACACCACGCATGACTACAGTGGGAGGGCGGTCTCGCAATGGCGGGGTGATCCGATTTCCAATTAAGGTAGGGGTTTAAGCTATATATACTAACGACAATGTATTCACTCAATAGCATTATGGATTGAAGAAACAACGTAAAGTATATGTGAAAAATTTTCGTTCGATATTGCATCTTTATAAAAAAAACACACCGAAGAACGAATACTGGTCCTGCTTTGTGTGCGGCCAAAACTTGTTTTTTTTTTATGTGTGTGTGTGTGTGTGTGTGTGTGTGTGTGTGTGTGTGTGTGTGTGTGTGTGTGTGTGTGTGTGTGTGTGTGTGTGTGTGTGTGTGTGTGTGTGTGTTTCTCAATAAAATATAATTTTATTTGAGTGTATAAATGGCGAATGCCAGGATACCGCAAAAACTGGCTAAACCACGAAACAAGAAAGAATATGTGTTTCGCGGTAACCAGGGTTTTGGCATTTATACGCTCATATAATATTTTATTGAAAAATAACACCAAAAATTAACCAGGAGATTGTATGCGAGCCACCAAATCATTCCTATTATATAAGAAATTATTTAAACATGCCCAAATACACTCAAAGTTATACACACTGCTACTTTTAGCCACATCATAGAGTACAAGGATATATGAGCGCTATTACTTTTTTTTTATCTGAATTCGTGATGAAATGTTGATTCTCGTATTTTTTAATTATCCATTAAACACCACCGACAGCTCGAGAATGGTGAACAATGTAATTCATAAACACGGCGTTTCCCTGCCCTTCCTTTATGCTGACACATACATCAATGTCACCGTGACCTTTAAATCAATATAATGACGTGAATGTGTAGTGTGGTTTATGATTTCCTGACCAGTAGCTTAGGTAATTTATCACCTCGATATATCACCACTGTTGTATTATGCCAGAGAGTGGAGGTGGCATGTTCCTATTTCAGATATATTGATTGGTTATTTTGTACCAATGCATATTTTTTAGCGTTTACACTAGATGAGTCATGCACGCTATCCATATTAGGTGCAAATGCAAGCTTATTTGGGCAGCAAACTTGCACACATGCATACATACCGTGACGTAATAACATCTAGTACAGTCACAATAATGTGTGCATTTATATCTGCGCAACAAAACTCGGATGCTGATCGCCAACCGATAATGCAATTACCATCAATCATTTAGTTCTGGTATTATTCCACTAAAGCAGTAAATGAAGCTGAACAGTATGCCCAGGATCCGTTGCCTGGGAACGTGTGCCCTGCTCTCATCGATTTAAATATTATGCAGTAGCACACTCGAGGGCGCTCTTTAAAAAAAAATGCTCGAAAAAACAACAGCGTTTTCGTTTTTCGTGAAGTAAAAACTGGACGTCACGATACCGTGATCCGTACATTTGTTTCTTAAGCGATACACTGTGACTAATAAACTGAAAACCAATGTTATTCTGAATGATGGGACACCACTAGTATATTTTCTATTTTTATACTTAGTATACATACATTGTGCAGAGAAAAAATGTGTGTTTTAGCCAAGTCAAACCCGGAGTTGAAATCGACTAGAGTTGCCATAGCTTTCCAGCGGTGTATGGTGGTATTTATTGGTTTCTTTCGACACAGTTACTTGAAAAGACTGGATTATGCTCGAAACAAAACGAGTTCACTATCCATGTTGGTTTGGGAATCCATTCTGCATGAGTAGCTTCCAGCGAGTGTTTACAGACATGTTGACAATGTTTGTTGTCCATATAGGCAACTCAGTGTGTCATTCAGGCACGCCCGACCCGAGTAAACATCAAAAGAATCGGTTCACTTCTATGGCGATTGTATAACGCCATTGTCACAACGCAGCTAAATAAGTCAAATAATAAATCAAGTCGACAAACGTTAAAACATGTGTACATCGTGACACTGCGTTGATGCACGCTTTTGAAAACAGACTTGAACAAGTCCAGATTCATTGTCATTCATACAAAAAACTGTGCATTAACTTGGTTGAATTGGCATTGAATATAATAGCCGTTACAATTGCTTTAACACGAGAATGACGGGAGGAGAGAGTGGAAAGTGACCAAAATGGGAAGATATATAGGCACTCTGAAATATAGGCACTTTTAAAATAATTCAATGAGTATGCTGCCACTTAGACTGGCGCAGTCGGGCGATTAATTTGTTTTTGTAGTTTAAATACAATAAAAAAAATCGCGAAATGGAGGTGTTAGCGCGAAATTACCCCGAGTCGGGGTGATTTCACAGTTACAGGGATTTCGCGCTAACAGCTCCATTTCGCGAGTTTTTGTATTTTATTTGAACTACAAAAACAAATTAATCGCCCCGACTGCGCCAGTCTAAATGCCACTCTGTAATCATAGTTACTGAAAAAAACTTGCTATCATATACCAGTAGCCATAGGTGTTTGGGTCAGTATGGTCCCTTGGGTACTAGATGCTATCGTGGTATTTTCATTGTGAATCCCAAGACAAACAGTTAACAACTTGAAAAAATGAGGGCGCTCTAGCATTACCACGCGAGTATTCGCCCATATGATTTTTTCTCTGCTAGTTAGTTAGGCTATAATCATCAACAATAATACACAAACCAGTAAGTAATATTCTTGATAGTTTAACCTAGTCTTCGCTCAACATATATAATAATCGACCCATAGCGACGAGTATATACAATTCCCGAGTTACCTAGCGGTATTGAATGTGGATATGTAAAGAATACCCATTACAAGTATAGCACCGATGGCTTTATTGACGATACTGTTGTTATTATTGTGTGTCACTGCAGTGGCGGATCCAGGGGGGCCTGCCCCCAAACGCATGACGATTCATATCATCTGGATTACGCATAGCTTCTCTGCGATTTACGCTCCGTATTTCTTAAGGGAAGCTTGGACCCCCCATTACATTTTGCTGGATCCGCCACTGTGTCACTGGGTAGATCAGCTGCTAAACAACGTTCGCGTCCTTGAACAGCTCGACCCGTCACATTTCAAGACTGCATGTCCGACTGTAAATTAGAACTGATATTAATTAATCTAATCGTTTTGACAGAATGGAGGTTCAGAAAATAGAAACACATGACTCAAGTGAGCCGATACGTGTATCTTGTTGCTAAGTAACTATTGTTTTGGCAATATCACGCTTGGCGATTTCTCCACAATGACAACCATATATAGCTTCAGTGTTCGACTAACGTGACAGCGTACGACTCAACTGAACAGCTCCTCTGTCATTGAGGGAAGCGTACTACATCGCTATTCCAGCGTAGTTTATATTCACACAGTCGAAGTTGCGAGTGAACATAACATCGCACACGGTCAGGTTTCAGTGCGACTTTGACAGGAATGTTTACACTGCCGTTAAATATACATTAAACACAGTACAGCTTAATACATATATACTTATAAAATACAAAGACAACTATGTCTATATGGCAGTAATTTAATCGTTCAACACGATAGTGTGCTAGACCGGCGCTGCTATGTGACCTGTGGTATGACATTTAAACTGACTCTCAAATTCGGCCTAAAATAATAATCCACAATTGTGTGGAACGCTTTTGAGATCAAATTAAGGTGGTGTCGGTTGCCGCATACAAGAAATGAACAAAAGTCAACTACTTGTGAATGTCATGGTGTGCTTTGGGTCACAAACTTAGACGTTGACGTTAAAGTCTTGGCTAGATTACAGTTCGAGGTGTGAATTAATGTAAAATGTTTAGTGTGTTCGTAAGTGGATTTTTAACGTATATTAAGGACATGTTGGGAGCATGCAACTCGGTATAATTGTCGGCTATCTGTATATACGCACAGCGACGTTTATATATATGAGCTACAACTCAACAAAGAAATGTAGGCTAGACAAAAGTTGTAATTTACGAGATAATGTAAAGGGGTCACCAACGGCCGACAACAAAACGCAAGACGCATGAATCAGAAGTAATTACGTCATTAGTATGCACAACAACACCAGGAACACATCCCCGCGTGTGTTAGTGGGATAACTATTCAACACCGCGGTGTTAAAACGTTTATTTAATGGCTACATTATCGAATTGGGCAATTCAACAGCGGCAGATCATCTGCACATTAGTTCAATCAAACGCTCTTATCCACACTTTCCACCGTACAACGTCTGTCAATTTATTGTTTATGTGATACCCGTTAAAAATCAGTTGAAGCGAGGTGGTCGTCGCACGGCGCGTGTTCGAATTTCATGTAAATAAACAATGTATTTTACACGCGTTATATACGTCGCTATGAGTCCTATATCGCGACGACTACTGCCCTTTAACTGAAAGAGCACAAGCAAAACTTACGTGATATTTCTCCATAAAGTCCGCCATATTGGCTTTTTAAATTTCGCCTTGTAGTCTCTTAGTACGCTGGTTATTCAACAGGTGTCAGGCAGTGGGTGAACTCTAAAGATAAAACAAAACAAAACCAGGATATTATTATTGAAATATGACATTCACTGAGTCACGTCAAAGCCGTTGCCATGGAAGTGACGACCCTCACCTTTACATATTAATATTGACAATTAATTATGCAGTGGTTATTATATTTTTAATTATCGATTAATCGAAACATACTACATCTGCATCCAAACTACATTGATCAGTACATGGATCTGAAATGAAGTCCCCGGGCAGTTATTAGGAAAGATAGGCGCTTACAATGATGGAGAATCGGGGACGAGAACATCGAACCATTCTGAACGGACCTGGTGCATTCTACCCCACAGGTTTACGGTCATGAATGTAAAATACATACAGACTTGAAGCCGGCGATTCTAGTAGGTAAATTAATTCCACACGAACCGTGTCACATTTCGTATCCGTCCATGTACGAAATCTAATCAGACAATGTACAAGTATTACGAAGAGATTATATCGCAAACCTCGGGACACGAACACGTTGGCTAGTATATACGTGTTACACTCTGTCACGCAGGAAAGGAACTGGACTCTGTCCTGCCATTGATTACGTAAACATACTTTGCAGGTATACAGCAACACTGTATAAAGAAGACTGAAAAACAATCGGTTGGTGGTCACTCAAAGGAAAACAGTAGCTATAAAATAATTTACCTGATAAAGACTATGTCATGCAGATTAGCGGCTGGGTCAAGTTTTTTGTTTGTAACAAAGGTGAACACAGTCTCGTTGTCCGTTGATAGACGGTTTACCTTTGGAGTGCCCAAAAACAAATAATGAACCAAGTCGATACAGTGTTGTCGATCTTAATTAACATATCGTTTATATTCAGTTCGCCGCCCCCTACGGCTGTCATTGGCGTACCCTGTTTTCGTGCAACCAATGCGTTTAGAATTCAAGTCCGCAAATATAATTACTGTCGACAGGAAACTAAAACATCGACTGACTCTTGGTACTTTCAAATTGTGGACTTTCTCTTTTGATACAATGATGTTGTCATCGGCCGGATTGTTTTGTTACCTTGACGACTGTGTGCTAATGTGAAGTGTTACCGAATAAGGTGCGTTATAGACACAGGGGTGAACGTTGTTGCAATTCAAATTCCGGTGCAATTCATTTCGTTCAGCAAGTACAATTGTTAACACAGAGACGCAAGGTCTTTGCACTTTTGTAGACATGTATAAATTGTATAACAAAGTACTAGTATACATTTTGTCAGTTAATACAACGCGATGGCCTTGAATACAACGCAATGTAATTTTTAATGGGTATCGGAACCAAAACTATTTCTGACACCATTCATTGGCATCAAAGAGGTTTATAAGTCACGGGATATATTAGAGTGGTAATGGGGCATAGTGATCGAACACCGAATCGCATTGTTCGTTAATTAAAATAGATATATAGTCTTTGGAAGCTCAACGTCAAAACTATGTATATATATATATATATACGCAAGTTATTAAGATGCAAGATATTAACTATACAATACTCGGTGGATTTTAGTTAAAGTTATGTTATAATTATTAGTAACATAACTACGGTGTTATGTATTGTTGTATGTTTTTTTAAGTAAAGTAAGAAATAAAAGGGAGTTTATTTCACACGTACTGTTGAGACTTTGATATTTAGGTCAACTTTTGATGGAACAATAAAAAATGAAAAACAAATTTAAATAAATAAAATGCGTTTGCATCGGTTTGTTCATGAATATCACCAAATACGCACCTCGCGCTGAATAGCATCCGGTTTTGGCTTTATGAAAAGTGCAGACGTCACATTTTGCTGCACCGGTTTTCTCTGCCTATCTTGAACGAATGCCACTACATGATTAACTTGTATTTTTAAGGTCTATGACTTAATCCGACAGTCACTAATCCGATGTAATGTAGAAAAAAGGTTTAGTATCAGTGATCTCTAAAATACCTCTAATATAGGTAATCCATTTTGAACGGGACACCGCCACATGCTGTGAAGCACAGGGGCACGTACTATTTGAGTCTACTCAGGCGGAGTCATTGTACTACTTACTATGTACTAGTACATTCTCAGACTACTATAGGACTCTGAGGTACGTTGGAGTGTAGCGTGACGTTGTTTTCACTTCAACCGTCACAGTGTCCGTAATTTCCCCCTTAGTAAATATCAATATTTGGCCCTGTGACACAATCAAAACCCACTATCAGTAACCAATGTAAACACATATATGGCTCATTGTGCGTATAACAATCTTGACTCAAACGTGTTTCTCCTTGTGAACGTTCGTAATACTACATGTGTGATGTTACAAAACAAACACTTCAATAACTCACCAATTCTCTCCTAAGTTGCTTCCTAAATTCGGAATGAGCGCAAATTAAACGAACGCACACAGTCATTTTCTGCTATTGAGATTGAGTGTGTCATCATTAGTGGACTCACACAGGTAACGCACCCTAAATCCGTCGTTACTCATACACATACATCCTACAATAAAATGCTGTAATGGCGTCATTGTCTGCGTGCGCCCCCTATCTGAACAAACCTACACTCGCCCTGGACATGCTGAAGTTCTGAAAAATTATGTAACGTTGGACTTCTTATTATTCAAATTACACAATTAAAAATTCGACAATAATTATGGGGTGTTAAAATGTACTCTGGCAGCTCAAGTTAAGTAAAAAATGCCAAGAATGTGAACGGAAACAAACAAAAAATACAGCGTCTGGCCAACCATATAACGTGTATATTTCCTTTCGTTTCGTTTAATTCATGCATTTAACAAGTTCGCTATCTGGGCTATTTTTTGTTTGGTCCACGTTTTTATAATCTGACTTCATCATCCACCTATTATCTCCCCGATGGGAATGGCCACGGCGACGTTATATGAAAGTTACTAGAAAATTAGTATTTGCCAACGATATCCAGAGGCTATGTCAGATCACTGGAATCCTATATGGCCTGAAAGCGTAGTCACATGAAGACGGGTGTGTGACAATGTTTTGAATCATGACAGGACTGATATTGGAGAATGTGTTTTTGTGAGTGGTGATGGGTCATAATAAAACACATTGAGGTAATTTGAAGTATAAAGAACAGGAAACTCACATAACTGTTATATATATATAATATCTGCATTCAACCTAAAATGGCAATAAAGAATCAACAGTGTCTCTTTCAATGATTCTATCAAGGATAGGTTAGGGTTACTAGCACGCACTATATTGTAACTGTAGCACCTGTTGTAACTCAAATGTAGTGGGATAAGCGCGTTTGTAGTTCGTTATCACGTAATTTGGGAGGTATATACAACTGTTAGCTAGTATCGTACCCTTTATGGCGTTTTGCTGTAATGATTCGTCTATTTGAAGGAAAGAATGTCACTGATTTGTGTTTTGAACGAATATAGAGTGCATGTACACACACGGGTATTGGTCGAAAGGTACATATCATGAACATGAATAATGATTTGATTTCGAATTCGGTGTTAATGAGTCTCCTTGCCAAGTCCACGATTGACTGAGTGACAATGAACGCCTTAATACAGATCGTATCCGTATAGTCTGCTGGTCGCAGTTTATTTTTTGACAATACCCCAACATTTCTAATCAAAGGTAAAATATGGCTAGTGGGAAATTTTATAAAATGTTTCATCTATCAGTAGTTGTACCCCTCGGAAAACATACATACCCATTGTAGAAACATCGCTTAGGAATCGCTTATGTCACTGCCTCCATTTGATGTGATTTCCACGCCTGAAAACACTGTACAATAACAGAGGGAGTGCCGAATGATAAAGCAATTGTCGCAGATACCACTTAAGCCGTTCCCTGTAGCACATACGCTAAAATTTCCAACAATGAATCGATAATTGTTATCAAAGCCAATTTAAGAATAAAAAAGAAAAACTTACCAACCCTAATTACGATAAGTAGGTATACAATAGTTGTTGACTGCCGACTAATATAATATATATTCCGTATGGAAGATCAGTTATATGTATGTAAACTAAATTATACAAATCGCGATACTACCTCTCACGATTTTTCAGTCCGAATGAAACTTTACAGTCGACACGCTCAGTAGAAATGACAACATAATACCACACAATTGGGTTAAACATTGCGTAGTTTTTGTTTACATAGTTTAGTGAATCGGCACTGTCAGGGTCTATCCCGTGACGTGAATTTCTTTTATGAAACATCCTGTATATATATTTTTATTACAGAGTAATAACGTTTGAGTGTAGGCATTTACGCTCTTTATACACATGGCATTGAACCTATTGTTTGCTATATTCCCACATAATTGCATATGTTTATATGCTACACAAATAGGGAAAAGCAAAGATACTGACATGTGAACTATTGTTCGATTTTTAACGACATGACAAGTATTGTACATTATGAACCCACGTCGGACTATTATACGGTAATGTTTCTTGATGAGTACCAACAATACTTGAGTGTTACAGGAAATGTATCAGGCCGGGACTTTCACGTATATGCTCGTTATCTGTAAAAGATAACTTAACTGCCTTTAAACATTGGAGTGAATGAGTCAGCTACGAACACGTAAATTGGAAACTTCGACTCAAGAGCCTAAACGCATAAACTATGTATATTATAAGCAAAACGAATAATTGAAATTGTCAATAGTGAGTGAAGATTCATCTCAAAATGCCATAGTCCAAATAAATAATAAGGGTCAGTAACCGAACTTATTCTAAACAATGACTGTTTTGTCATACGATAATACAAAATCAGAAGTCAAAATCAAAATACATTTTCAGAATTCAAAATTTATTTCGAATACTTCAACTTTCAATCACAAGGAATAATTTAGCTCTATTTCAATAAATTCTTGTGCCAAGAGCGTACGCCGCGGCACCCGTAGGTTGAAAGACGGTTATGTGTATTTCACTATGACGTATTCAACATTCAAAGACAGGCAGTGTTACATGTGAACTACAACTACTTCGTCTAGTTTACACAACTGAAATGAAAACATTCTACGCAGCATTAATTGTACCAGATAGGAACTACCGGGACATGACGGGATTTCACGGCGACCATGAATTTTTATCAATGTACGCACTGCGATTAACCGGTCGTGAATTGGAGATTCACCAATTTTAATTGACAAACATAAGAGACACTTGAGAAAGCAAGCAAAACAATTCGTCTTTGGTTATTAGGGACATTAATTCTCGGGAAATTAATTAATTCTCCGCAATTATCAGCAAGAATAATTAACTTATCCGGTAAAAGAGATCAAAAAAACATAATCCCGCCGTTGAAAATCCGCCAATGATCTTAATGAAAAACAGACTAGGCTACTAGGCATTTTATTGGAGCTGCGCAGATATCATCAGATACATGTAAATGGCTCGCTGCTGCTTCAGCGTTTACAGCCACTTCCCATCGACTGTCGTAGTGGTCTCTCTATCGACACGATAGTATACATCGTTCTTCTCAGCATATAATTTTAAGGTTTCGATATCGAAAGCAATTTTAGTTTCTGTTGGAATGTTTAGTATGTCGCTTCTGTTGAGATGTACAATGGGTGTCACTTAAGCAGCACGCATAGATACATAGTAACCGGAAACATGTTGACTGCTATTTGTGGTTGTTATAATTTGTCCGCCACTTCCAAATTGAGGTAACAAGTTGTTTGTAAACGGGCAGTTCAGTAGTTATTTTAAAATTCGTGCAACAAATACAACGAAACGGGGTGAATCAATTGTCACAACAACGTGAATTTACTTCCAAATTCAGAGAGTAATTCACATAAAGTAGGATTTTAGCTTAGGTGCATATATTCAGACATGTCTGATAAAAGCAAGTCTAGGCGACACTAAAGAAACATAGCCCCTTATGAAAATACATATGCCATTAAATAATAAATATTAAGGCGTCCCTAATTACACACACACAAATAGCTCAATGGCCTAACCTGTTGTGATGCGACGAAAACTCCGTCTGTCTGGGTCGTGCAATGTACACAAGTAGTCATAGCTACCTACTGTAAAATGTGATCTGTGCGCTGCGAGTCACTGCTTTTATATAGCAGGCTGTTTACTCAGCAAAGGTGAGGGGAAGGTCGTTATGTAGTGTTTAAAGTGTAAACAAAAAAGGGGAGCCGCGCAATTTATTCTCAATGATTTAATATCATGTGTGTGTATTGTCCAGCACTGTTTACAGTTTTGTATTGAACGTGTTAACTATCAGAAGAGTGGGTTGAAAATAAATACGCACTAAATCGTAAACTATTTTATTTCCTTCAGATAGTTGATTAGGTTCGTCACCTGGTTAGCCGTATTCAATGGCACACAAAGGTAAAATATCTGCATTTTATGCACGAACTCTAAAGAAATAATTGTGATTCGAAGATGAACGACTGTTAGTCTCCAGTGTTTATTCCCCATTTTCTTTGCAATTGTTGAACTTATTTTTTACGAGTCGAGTTCTTTTCGCATGAAATGACAATCTCCATTCACCGCCCAAGCACTGCGACCATTAACTGTCGAATAACGACTTTTAAATTTGCCAAAATCGGCTTATTTATAATCTGATCGGGTTCTTTTTTTTATTTGTTCGTAAAATAAAATAATTGGAATGAGATTACTGCAGCTGCAGCACCTGGTGATAGAAATGAATCTTATTGTTAAAACCCATCCATCGTCGCATCGCGTGTGTTTGACATGCGTCTCAGACGACCGATACAACGCGAATAAATACATTGTTTACCCGAGATTCGATGGCGCGCTGAATGACAACTGTGACACACTAACTATACGTTTGTGTACGGATAGATGAGTAAATTACACTATCCTATATAGGACAAATAATGAAACTAATCCATCTTAACAAGAATTACACGCAAACATGTCTCCGATTGGCAACACATAAACAATGTGTCAATGATATGCAATTAAAAAAACCTTACAAAGTCAAAATTATATTATTATATTATATATCCACATAAACGGTAAAATACAGTAAATTAATCAAACAAATAATATGAATTCTGCGACGCTTAAGACTCAATTGGCGCAAAGCTTGATGCCGCAAATCAGGTATACTTCCATAGTTGTGAATTTGTAGATTACTGTAAAAGGCTTAATTATTCACGGAGTCTTTATTTTGCTTATTTCGCTGACTGGAAAATGCGCTAAATTAAAACCCAGTGAATATGTAAAATTTCGCATAGAACACATTATCTAAATGATAAAACTGTGAATTTAAAACCCACTGAATATGCCTGAAATGGTAATTAAGCGAAATTTAAACCCAGTGAAAATTATTCATTTTACAGTATTTTGCGTAACGTATCAATCTAATTCATATCTCACCTTACTCACATTGACTTCCGAAAACTGCGTGGAAATGGGACAGTCTACCAAAACTCCTGGTGTATTGCACCTAATATATTAATAAATTAACCTACGCTACGCAGAATGTTGTTCCCAGTTGCATAGACATTGCCGTTGAGAAATGAAGCACGGTTTAATATAGACGATGATGAACCATTACGTCAGTGTATCAACCAATCAAAAACTACGCCGACTAACGTCTCACAAACAACACATTAATTTCAACAGACATCAACATTACAAAAACACAAACCGGTTATCTCACCTTTGTTTACAAAACTTTCACAAATGACGGAAACGCATGATTAATAAGGCGTTGTCATTGCAACTGGCTCCGCAATTGCCTTCTGAAGGTAATGAAAAAAAACATTAATCTCGATTTCTGTGCTGTTTTTAGATAATATATACCCGTTGATCAATAATCTAAAGGCGATTTTGTCAGCAGTCAGCTGACAACGCCTCGTACAACAATACGCCACAATCCCATGGCATATATACTGTCTTTCAGTATACAGGGCGTTAACACATAACAATTTACGAAAACATTATTTGGGAATTACTGAGGCAACGGCCGCTCTTGAAGGGTTTTTATGTCGTATTAGGAAAGACACTTAGTCGGTATAGTGGTTCACCTTTTTATTTACAGGCGAGAAGCTGAATATAAATGAATTGATAACAATACGATAATCGGCAGAAACATTCAAGAAATACCAAATATGTTTTTCAACAAGCTTTTATATGAGATTCAATGCATTATACATCTACATATAAATGGAAGATCACAAAAAATATGACGTCACAAGTGGTGGCATAAGCGAGGTCGTAGTTATCTTGATAAAGTCAAAATAAAATTGCACGCACTTGCGCTCGAGGTTGCACAAAAAATCCAGGGAAAACAAAACCCAGTACACATCTCATCTTGAAGTGTAAAACAACCTCTGAACCATAACAGTTCTCACAAATGGATTTGTAATTTTCCATTTTCCAATGTATTCGAACCTGTTTCACAAGTTTGAAGTACTGGTATTCGGATTTAATTCTGCTGGTGGTGCAAATTTTGAGAATTTCCAATGGATCCACAAAAGCAGTTCCTTCCCCTTTATTCCGCCGGAAAATATGGATAGAAACTTTTGCAGTAATGAATATAAACCATAAACATACTCTCACACTGACGAGAGAGAAAACAATGTGAGTGGTGAGGTGGCAAAATAACGAACCACCAAGGAGGAACCGTCAAACCAGGTAGCAAAAAATCAGTAGAAATGCGGGAAATGAAGCGACAGAGGGCGCCAATCGTCGGACATTCAATAACAATGTGCATTAGAGAATCCAGATCACCACAAAGTGGACAATTTTCAGAATCGGCGAAATTTGACCCTGCAAAAAAACCAGCAGTAGTATATGCACCATGCATCACACGCCATTGCATAGTTTAGTATAGTATATGTACTATAATATGTAACAATGCTTTATGCACTTATAGAAGTTGCCTCCTCCATAAACTGTATGTCATACTGTGCGTCAGAACTGTAACGTCCCAAGATATGCGGTATGCCCAGTTGTCAACGTCATATGCAAAATATGAATATTACATTATTGAGAGAGGAACGAAAACTGGTAAACAGACGTAAACTTTAATTGATATTATTAATTAACCTATACATTTTTGCAACAAAAGATTTGCCTCCAATCGATGACAAAGGGCAAAGGGATGTTGAGTTAACTTTTAAATTTCACGCATCTATTGTTTGTAATGGTATTCTTGCTGTCTGTGTAATGGTTTGGTAATTAGAATTAGTCCAATTTCTCGTAGTGATTTATCACAACTACCCAGGACCGCCACATATCCTCGAATTGGGACCGCAGTTCAAATGTGAAAGATGTAGGCACAGTGTTATGAATTGTATGAACAGAGAAAGCAGAAAATAAGACTAACACAATCACAGAAACGGACAATGAAACAAATTGAAAAAATAAATAAAAGCATGTATTGTCAGAAAGCGACAACAGATAGGGGATATGTGAAATAGAGAACAACGTCAGTCACATCTCTCAGAAAGGATTATAATCTAATACATCGTGTTATCCAAATACCATTCCTGTTTAAGGCACGTCCCAAAAAAATCAGTTGACTCTAGGAATGACAACCTCAGTTTGTTTTTGAAACACACTAAGTGATTTGGTGAAAGAGCAATGAATGGATGAGGTCCTCGAAACATCGGATTAAAACCAATCGTATAGTTCAAGTCAATGTACCTTCTGTTTAATCTGTATTAGCTACGACGTCAGCGCACAAACATGGTTTCAAGCATATAACAAATTATCTATATATGTGACGTTACCCCGGCAACGTAGAATCACACTAGAAAATACACACACACTGTGCAATCTCCTTAATAGTGTTATAAAATACCATTAGACAAGGAATGTTGGTATAGTATCATCTCAAAGGTTTGAATAGACTTTCATTTGGTTATAATTGTCAACAGTTTCCCGCTGATAAATTTTGAATAGCATTTAAAAAAATATATATATATATACTTAGCATTTAGTCGATATTAGACAAAAAATAAAAATACCTCGAAAGTATAAACGAATATATCACACTCCATGCAGTCATATACAGTTAGTTGACATCAGGCGTGGTTAAAACCAATTTATTCAACTACCTAACACAGCACATACTGTGAAAATTTACTTTATTTCATACAACAAATCATTATTCAGTAATATATTTATCACAGACAACGTATATTCTTACCTTGATGTGCAATTGATTCAATCCAGGATATATTGTCTAATAAATCAAACATGTACAGGGATAACTTAGTATGTGTCGTGACGAGTCACATCCATGTTTGTGACCATGTTTAACAAGCGTGTCAATAGCAACATACAACACGAAGGGCATATACAGTGGGTGGGCACAGTCCCCACAATTAACAATTGAGAATAGAACCATCAACACAAGAGACCCACGTTTATTCAAGATCGCCAATTAGGAGGTGGCCTGGAATGTTTTGATGACATTATTGTTTGAATAGTAGGCTTTATATGTACGTGAAATTCTGTATTGCTTTGACCTTAACCCAATTCAATGTCAATTTACTTGACGTTCAAGAAGTGGTCATTTCCCCGCACATTCTATTGGTAATATTTTCATTCGGGCAATTTGCTCGGCTATGACCGTAACTGGATTTATATTCTGTAAAACCACACCTTCTTCTGGTGTTTCTAATAAATTTCCACGAATATTTCACACTGTGCCTCAATTACACACAATATATGCGGTTTAGCCATTGTGATGTCAGTAGTTAACACAACTGCCACGACATCACATGATTTTTTTTTCTAACACAGTAAGCTGTCTATATCAACCGCCAGATATCGAATATATCTTAATCACTGTGCCACATAGATTCGGACACTTTTCGTCTCCAATGGAAGAGTTTGACGATGACCTTAAAACCATTGAGTGTTTATCGAGCACTCTGAATCCTAACTTGCGGAATTTAAAATTATACACTACACTAAATGTCCTGTCTCCGATTGACAATAGAATCGCGTAAAATCTCTCCGAAAAATTGTCCCAGAAATGGTACGGTGTATAGATTGGCCCTGACCACGTTTAAGACTAGCTTCGAACCCAGGGACTTCTGTGTGTCAAACAGACGTTTTAACCGCTAAACCCAAATGATGAAAAATCTATCGCATAAAGTGGCTAAAAATGATTATACTTTTCATGATTGTAGCTGACGAGGTGCACTGAGACTTAACGGAATTGTTGTGTTAACAGCGCCCTTCAGTGTTAGTCGTGAACGGAACAAAGACTAAGTAGTTTTATTAAATAGTTTCTTATTTCATGTAATTATTTCATATTAAATTATTATTATTCGTAGGAATAGATATTTTGTACTTATAGGGCAGATTTATTGTCTGCACGAGTTTTTTGTTGCGTATTACCGTGGATTGTTTGTCCCATGATGCAACAGTAGCCATGTTTCCATTGTTCGTAACGTTGATCGCTAGGACCAATTTCATCGATAATCACTCTCGGAGTACTAACTAAATAGGCCCACGAGGTAATATACAGCTGTATTATTTGTACTTTGAGTGTTCAGAGAGTAGTTTTGTTGTAGTATGGATCAACATAGAGCTCTTTTGATGTTATACTGACTTGTGTTTTCAAGCTTTACATTACTATGTGTACGATTTCGTCATCACCGTGTTTAGCATAGTATTAATCATTGTTAGTAAGTTATTATATGGACTCGTGAAAGGACTGAAGTGTATCCACATTCGTTGTAGTGGAAGAATTACTTGTTGTATTGTTGAAGAATCGGTTTTATCGTGTTAGCTGAAATACTGTAATTATTATTTATGTTGTGACCTTCAGCGATAGCGCCATGGCATCTATGGTGAAGTACTGAACTGTAGTATTTTGAGATTTTTAGTACTATATATTTTACACCTTATTTGTATTAAGATTTAGTGATTTGTTATGTTTTTGTTAATTGCTAGATCTTACGGTGTTGGTATATTTAAGTTGAAGATGCGATTAAAGAGATATGCCACACCAGTCAAGAACGTGATCGCCTGTCTTTAGTGTATTAGTTGGTGCTGCCACAATGATGATCAACTGAAAATCATAAAATGGTTTCTGTTAAGACCCATACCCGTAACAATTGACAATGTTAGTATTGTCTACTACGTCACCCACAGACACAAGAAACACACCGGTTTGTGACTCCAAATAAATGTGCATTGACACCCCCCAAATATATAAATTACAGGGAAATTAATCTAAACACAACAGTAACTGGGTAAACTTAATATTACGATAACTACAAATACATAACAATTATCCCAGAGTTCCATAGATTGCATACCAAACACAGGATGCAAAGTTACATTAAAAATAACAATTTACCGAGATTTGTGCAAAATATAACTACACTGAAAAATGCACTATAATTATACTGGCGCGTCAATTGACTTTAAGTGAACCAAGCTTCGAAATTGTCAACTAATAAATAATAAGATAAAAAAGTTAGAGAAACATTACTCGAAATGGTTAATTATGCTTCCTGTTTTTAAGCCGCTGGCGCTTGGCAATTCGGTAGAATTCGCACATTCACGGAATACTGGCCCAGTTATAAATACAATGAGTATAAGCAGTCCCAAAGTGCAGTGTAACATAAAGCGCGGAGGTGATGTTGGAAAATAACCGTATCCATCCAATCGCCTTCCGAACGATTGACTGATTTGTAACAAAAATACTCTTAAATTGCATAATAATGTCTTTCAGAGTGATTCGCTAGTGCTCAAACTCTACTTCCAATTTTAGCCTAAGTTTAAATTACGGATTTAGCTTTCATTTTCACGTTTACAGAAGTTACACAATGGACTATCCGATTTTCTCTGTACGTGACGGTGTTAAGATATGAAGAATCCTCAATTTGTGACCCTGTGATATCAGATTTATTAAAAGAGTCTAGTTATTTCCCGAGAATTCAGCATGCGCGAAATCTGCTTACGTTACATCTTGGAAATGGTACTGTACACGTTGACCGATTGGATATTCCGGTGATAATTTGGTCGCTTAATTTCTGGACGAGATGTTTCCTTGCTTGTCATTTTCTCATGTTTTCATTGAGTTTCGATATAGAAAGGGTCATCTGTGTTTGAGTAGCTAGTTAGCGGGCCGCAATAATGCATATATATTTCTTGACTATGGTGACACAGTTTGTAGGGAGGTCCGTTTGAGGGCGCACTTGTTTTTTTTTATATAAAGAAATCTTACATATTTCCCGAATTAATGAAATTTGTTTACATTGTTGTCTGCTCAATATATAATTTTAAATTTTTGTGTTTTACTGTTTTATAAAGCGTGTTGCTATTTGGAATAATATCTAATCATTCATAATCTATTTCGAAGATGATTTTTTTCTGCATAATTTTCTGAAAAAAAAAACGATTTTGTTACCCTTTTTTCAAATACTGTGTGTGCTGTCACTCAAGTCATATTTCCTCTATATTTATTTCTAGAATCTGTGTCCTGTCAGGGTGAGGTAAGGTCTTGTACATTGTGTACTTTAAACAAACATTATTTTATTTAAAAAACAGTATTATTTATTTATTTATTTATTTATTTATTTATTTATTTATTTATTTATTTATTTATTCATTGTATTTACACATATTTTTCTAATTTCTGTACAGTTTTTCCCCCTCTATTTTTGTGTTTTGTTTACTTAATAAAGAATGCAATACATATACATGTGATGTACATTTTTCTGCGTTACACACATTGTATTGCAAAAATTGTATTTATTTTCATACACCTTAACCCATGCTAAGAAAACGTGCGCGATCGCTTAGTACCGGGAGGGGGGCAGTTGATACATTGCTGGGTAGAGAAGTTAGGTGCCCCTGAGTGCTCAAAAGTGTGACCATTTTTATACCTGGATAGTGGCAAAATCTATACCCATATTTATATCAAAGTACCTTAAGTTTTCTGTCATCACTGTTTATTCCAAATAAAACAGTTACCGTATTTGCTCTATTAGGAGAACATTTCAAATGAAAGCACATGTAAGCCAACAGGTTTCACTGAGGAATATGCACCCTCTTCTATTCCGTGTTAAATCTCCGTTTAAATGTTGATTGCCTTGTTTCATTTCCGGGTTGATCATGTATATATGGATCTGAGGTGGAGATATTCGCTCATATATTCGGACCCATAAGTATACCAAATCGGAAAAATATTACCGATATTTATACCTATCTTGACCAGAAATAAGACCGATAATTATACCTAAAATCCAAAAAAAAAAAAAAACGAGACCCATTTCAGGGGCACGACCCTATTAGGCAAGTTCAATATATCCCCCGGCTTAGTACGGACTAAGAAACGATAAAGATCCTGTCTAGACCCTTAAAAGAAAGAAAAGATCTAGTCTTTGTTACTCTGTTCATGGAATTTGAGATCTAAGAATAAATTCCGGCGATAAAATCAACTCCGTATGTGCTGCAGAATGCCCTATATATCGACGACAAACGTCCTCTTCAAATAAAAGAAATTCTAATATTTAAAAAAATAAGAGATAGTAACTAAACCATGTACTTTCACACTCAAGCAAGAGAAGACATGTTGGTTAACTAGCCTTGCACTGTGAGTGTTTTATTGTTTGCAGTCTGTAAAATAAAAGAAACAAAGATCTGCAGACCTCACATTTTTATATTTTTGAGTGGGCCAGCCAAGTTTCCACATACAAAAATACACATAATACTTCTATTTAATTTATTTTATTCTATAATATTTTCACTGAATACTTTAAAATAAATTTACCATATACAAATTATTTTTTTGAACATCATTTCATCTTAATTTTTTACAATGCATATCCATATGTTTGAATCTGTTTCAAGACATTTGAAAACAATATTTTAGAAGCATAACAATACAACGACTATATTTGGTGTCACAGTTTGCTCCCAATTCATACTGGAATATTGCCAGCAATAATTAATAAAGCTTGTTCAGAATACCATTTATTCCCGACATCATATTCAGTGGCTAGTTCTCAGGATCTACAACAATAAATGATGCCATGTTTTTAGAAGACACCGCCATATCAAATTTTGATTTGGACCATGCCATTCCAAGCTGCAGGGTGTCTAAACAATGACTCAACCACCAATAAACACATCTCCCACCTACAACAAAAATTGTAGCGATAATTGAACTTCCAAGAAAGCAACAAATATCAGGCTGCATCCTGAAAACAACGACATAGCACATTACAACCAGTCATTACAAACATGAAACCCAAACCCCTAACAATACACCCTACAGCTTAGCCAATAGATGCAACTGACTCATCAAACTTTTGATCAACCAATCTCTCATTCTAATTATTGTTGAGTGAGGGCGCTATTTACTAATATATACGAGGTGGCAAATCCATGGACAACCTGTGTAGTAGCGAGTGTAGTAATTCAACTAATGTTGAATTTGATATGCGTGAGATGAAGCCATATCAATCTAGTGCAGGCGAAATAGAAAAAAAAAATCAGCCGAAGACGTCTCTACAAGCGATGAATCAGAAATAATTTGGGAATACTAGATTCCATGGAATGGTGTTCATGTGCAAACTTGTATTTGGAGGGAATTGCGCCGTGTAAAATACTAAGGTTCGAAGATAAATATGTAAATGTCATTAAACTCTTAAAATAAAACGCGTGTACTAGAAAAACAAAAGGCCAGAAGTGATCTGTGAATGACGTCTAGTTGCAGCTCCAGTGCCTTTTGAGCCATTGCAGTCAGTTATAATTGTCATAACTGTCAGATAAACCCGGCACATGTTTTACGTTCTCAAAAAGTGTTAAATTTTAAATGTGTGGACGAATCACAATCTAGCGTTACGTGTTTTGTGCACTTACTACCCCAATTAGTACAAATTTCAGTCGACGCTCAATCGGGCACGATTTCATGGAAACAAACACATTGTTGTACATTCTAAATGTTTATTGTATCGGTTGTCTATTATCATCTATGTATTTTCGTAACTGTTAACGGTTCTCAAACTAGCTACTAGTATTTGGAAACGTAATTTTATTTTGTTTATTACGTGCAATCATTGGGTGTATAACTGATATCCCGATTTTGAAACCGTTTGCAAGTTCAGCAAGCCTCATTGAAATATGTAACGGCGAGACTCAATGATATAGGAAAGGACCCACTTATAAATAGGTTAGTTGAACCATGACAGAATGATAACAATAATTGATCAAATTCTTATTTTGAATATAATCAGCAATAATTATACAAGATTTTTTTGGAATTATTCGTGTCGATTTTGTAACAAGATATCTCTTCAGACTTATCGGTGGGCGTCATACAGTGACAAAGTTCACAACAAAGTTAGACGAAATGTACGAAGGGTGATACCCTCATTTGCAATGTTAGCAATTAGGAAAACCTGCCCAGAAGACGGCGGTGTATCGGTGATATCGGTTTTCCACACTGACATCATAGTTTTTGTTGTTCTTTTTCTCGGTAATGTTATGTACACATAATTTAATGTAAAATAAAATAAATTACAAAATAAAGACTCCGTCACGGTAAAGAAAGTGATGTGCGTGTACCACGTAAGTGACGTTTCAATAGTCAATTTGGACTATTATATGATAAAAAATGTCATCTATAATTTTTGTTGATTGAGGAAACTATGTGTTTGGCCGCACAGATTTAGATAGATACACACATATACCACTCCTCCCACGGTGCATCATACATTGGCAATGGCTTTTTCCTAAACTTCCTACTGCGAGAAGGGGCGGTGAAAAATCACTCAAGTCGCCCCAGTTGTGAAGTCACATAGCAGTCGACAGCTTTTTATTGGAGTGCGGTCGCGTCATCGCCTCGGGGTGCCACAAGGCGCCTGCCCAGGTTTCGTTCGACTGTTATGTGACGTCTCAACTGGGGCAACTTTGGGCAGGAGACTTTCCCAAACATAAAATGCAACTGCGTGTGTTTTTAAAATAATTTTTTATACGTTTTACATTTTAGTTACATGCGTTTTAGTTTCGCTTGCATAGCAACGTAACAATACAATCACGTGACAATACTACGCCGGATTACGTTTGTGTAAACCTGGTGTAAACTACTTCCTCGAAGAACCTTTTCGTTGCCACGGGTCACTAGAATCACTCGCGGCACTCCGAGGCAGCTGCGCGAACGCACTCCAGTCTGGTACGTAGAATACTTTGCACAAGTGCGCATTCCCTTAAATTTCCTCTTATCGAATTGTTTCACTCACAGGTTCCAATACATCACTGCATATCATGAATAATTAATACCAACGAATACACCATGAATAAAAAAAATATGAAATTACGTCCTGGTAACATTGACATATCAACTTTCCGAAACCTAGCGCTGTGTGTGATATATTGTATGTACAACACTGTGTGTTAAAGGACGTTAGTGATCTTTCTGTGATAGCGCCCTAATTGTCCCAGGTTGTCATACAGATATAGCGCCCTCACAGCCCTAGGTGACCGGCTAACATATCTTTTGTTCATTAATGTGTGCGTGCGTTTTCCAGGCTATCCTTTTGATATATTTTTTCATGACAAATATCACCGGCATGGCTTATAATTTACGACCAGGAGATCTCGGATTGCAAGGAAGTCTGGCGAGTGAACTCACGACCACAAAACAACATGGCGGACTTCACGAGTGGGAACTTTTGGTGACCCCGATTCCAACATGCTCTCTTAAACAACCACCAGAAAAAGATGCAAGATTATCACAGAAACAAAACCTGCTTGTCCAAAAAAACACACATCAAAGGCACAAGTTAGTGTTGTACAGCAGTCAAATATCCATGATGATTATGGCCTATACATGCCATACAGAATGAAGAGTGTCACCCAAGCGGTTCCATTCATGTTGCTGCTAGCTATAACAACATGTCTGCAGCTACCTAAAGGAAAGTCCTTGCAGGGGAGTACATTGATCTAGCAACATTACAATACCCCATCCTAGGTGAACATGGTGCCAGAGAGGCAGTATTGAAAAAGTTAACATCCCAGCGAAAACATAAGACGATGCAGATCAATTCTTTCACACAATGGTTTGCTGCCTTTATATAGTCGAAATCGAGAACTTTGTTAACTCTACTTGTATATCACGGCACTATCCAGAATTGCGATTCAGAAGTGCTTCCAAGTCGCTTCCTACTTGGCATAAATGTAAACAAACAGACCATCGAACAAAAGATTGTCCCTTACTGGCGAAGATACCCATCTCACCGGCGACACAAAAGAAGGGCAAAAAGAAAAGTCAGGTATGTTTTCTATACAATGTCAATGAATGCAAGATCAAGGTCACAGGCCGCAAACCACCCATCTTTCCAAAAACTGGAACAATGGAAAAAACAGCAATTACAAAGGTTACAAAGCTGGTCCCATGCACGATCCTCCCTCATCATCATTTGTATCATCCCCACTTGGAGACCGACCTAAAAAGAACAGTGGAAAGTACCGCATCACCCATGACCTCCCATGGCCACCAGGGCAGTTCATAAATGATGGTATTTACGAAGAACAATACACACGCATCAACCGACACTGTAATAGAAAACATTCTTTGATCTGGCAAGTGATCCCTGAAGACTGGGAGCTACTCGTTTGTGTTGGGGGAACTTGACATGGACAGATCAGGACAGTCAAATCATATTACTTTTACAGCAAAGTGTTATCATTTGGCCTCCGTACTAGTCCATTCCTAGGACTGTTCAACACATTTGCAAATGCTATGCAGTATATGATGCATAAACATTTTGTTCGCTACTAATGTGGAACACTAACTGGAAGACTATATTATTGATGGAAATGCACACAGTGAGCAGTGTGATGGAAATGTCAAGGGTTTGCTCTATTGTTGTTAAAAGCTTGGGTTGCCAGTAAGTTGCCCAAACTAAGTATGTACTACAAGTACCTGTGTGAAATTCCTGGGGATAATTTTAGACACAGAAGCAATGGAAGCACGCATATCACGTAACACTCTTCAAGAAATAATAAAAGAATTCGACCAATGGCATGACACGTAACTAAATGTCAAAGTTATTCTCTTCACAAAGTTTTGCCATGCAGGGCGTACATTCTCAAGACGAGTGATTGATACAGTTATTAAAATCTTCACCATAAAACAAAACTCACGAAAAGATTTCATGTAGACGTAGAGAGGTTGATATCATACCTACCAACATGGAATGGAGTTAGCATGTTTTATGCTTTACACTGGACATCAAGTATTGACCTTGAACTATATGTGCCAGACCTTAGACATGGAGCAGTGCTTGGCACCAAAAACACTCCAAGAATAAATTAGGGATGAAGTAGACAATTACACCCCCGGAAATACTCCATTAACTGGCGAGAACAGTATGCCATAGCACACGCTGCTGAAGCATGGGGTAACAACGTCTAAACACTGCTAATTATTTTCCACATCACGTAATATACAGTGTGCTGCACTGTTACGTCAAATTTTCTTCACATTTGCAAAATTTAACTTTGAACTAAGGGCAACCCACGTGATAGGAAACAAATAATCGTGCAGCTGATGCACTGTCTCGCATTTTTATAGATATGCAATACCTAATATCTAGCTATATTTTTCTGACTCTGGCCATTGATGGATCCGTGCCTGGTACCTGATTGACACAGTATACACAAATAACACAAAAAACACTTACAGTTCAGGACAGCAAACTTAGTCCTATTTTTGTGAGCTGATTAATGAGGAAACTTTGCCATCTTCAGAAGAGACATTGCTCAAATTTATAACATAATTTTGCACGAGTTTAAAAAATTGGCACATAGCACTTATCGTTACTCAATCCCTGTGACCCACGTTCCATTGCTACGTGTACAATGAGGGACATATTTTGAAACACACAATCGCCCCGATCATATGCTGCAGCAAAAGTCCACCAAGAGAAACATGCTGGACATAAATATGAATGCGAAATACGTAGTGAGACCTGTAGTTCCAAGGAAAGCTTGAGACAACACTAAAGTTTGCAGGGTCACGAGGTCATGGTCGAAGTGTGAGCATCGTGTTCACATCGTCTCTTCAAGATATCCGCTTCTCTCAGTTAACGGACAGTAGGTTGACGTACAATTTCTACGGTAAGCAAATTAACTTTTACTGCCATATTACTGCAACACTTATATTAAAGGGGAGCAGAGGTGTGGCTTTTGACACTCTGTACATGAAATTTGAGATCTATAAATGAATTCTGTCGATAAAAACAACTTGTATGTGCTGCGAAATGCCCTAAATATCGGGTATAAAACGGGCTGTGAAGCAGATGACAAACTTCCGCTTTTCCTGGTGTCATTTCGCCTCTAAAGGGCCAGTCAAATGACGTCATCAGTGAACACTGATAATTGAACCCATTCATGCTAGTACGCCAATCCCATAGAAATGCTACAATGAAAGACCGTGTTAACTGACTACTTAAAAGTTGAAACATGGCGAAATGTTGTGCGCTTGAATGCCATAACGATTCATGTTAAGTTTCTCGAAATCCCAAATAAAAAATCATGTTGTTGGTAGCGAGAAAACGGCAGAAGAACTAACCTGAAAATGAAGACACGTACAGCGCTCTAGCTATAGTAAACAGTGAGTAAATAAATATTGTTTGAGTTAAAAAATAAATTAGAAATACGCTAATATCATTACAGTAATCATTTCGCCCAACTTCCAACTTTTAATCGACCACTTATCGCTTAATTTCCGACCGCACTGTATTTTCCGACCGGAAAACGACCGCATTTTTATCGTAATTTTTCTCTCACCGACCGGTCGCCCAAACACTGGTCATTGGCAGAGTAGTGACCGAAATAGTGGTTCTGAGTGATATAGTTTGGGGATACAACGGGTACTAACTATTATTAAATTCCGAACTACTCTTCAAATCTATACCACATTGTATCATTCGCGGAGGAAACTTCACCTGCGTCCAATATTAAATAACTGACTTTGCGTAATTATTATGAAACCGATATATTACAATGTCGAAATTTTTAGAGCCGGTACGAAATTGTAAACAAATTTGCGTAATTAGAAAAGCAGCGCACTAAGTAAACGACCTCAAACTATACAAGTTTGCGTACAGCACCGTCAGAACTAATAACAATTTTACAAGATCGACGCGCGGAGCATGAAAGAAAAAGATTGCTAAGGCAACGCGCCTGTTCAGTGCGTGACTTGGGGGTCAAACTTCGGTCAACACACACTTGATGTCAGCATCGCCGCGCAGTAAGTTACGCAATGAAAGTACTTAAAATTCAATTGCATCCTAAAATGATGTCGTTGATCACTAGTTTCCAATCTTTTGATGCAGCCAGATTTATTTAACTTTGTGGAAATATAATCTTTTTAATTTCTCAGTCCTTTCTGGGCGACCTGTGGCTGTTTGATTTCCTACTCGCTCCTAAGCTAGCGATTGGTGAGAATGGTTATTACCAAACGCTTCAGCGTGGTATTAAGATTTTGTTTTCAGGCTTGGGTGGTACCAAGGTGGAAAATGGTTGCACATATGGGGGGTAATTCCTGGAATTGCAATAGAGAGGGTTCAGGCCGAAATACATATATATAGTGTTTTCATGTTTCGTCTGATATTTCTGTGGTATTCTGCTGCTGTAAATAATGCAAGATTTGTTCCGAAATTCAGTGTGTTGTGTGCACTCCAGGGTTATTCGTTTTTTGCTCAAAACACCCCTATTTTTTAATGGTAGAGTCGAATAGTTTCACTCCCACTGGGAAATCTGCATTGTTACTTGAATGAGAGCTAACTAAACACATTTTCCAGACGGGCGAAAGTGTATGCAACAGCCAATTTTAACAGCCTGTCACGTGATTTTAGTCTGAATGTCAACATCAAAAGAGGCTAATCCATTTACGCAGGTATAACTGGGAATAGAATATGTGAGGGATTGTATCAACAGAGATGTGTATAATGAAAAGTAACATCTATCCTTCTTTTGCATCGCTGAGCATTTCTGTTTTAGTATACTGGTTTGAAAATGTTGAATTTGCATGATTTGCAATGTGTTTTTTTACTGAAACTCCCCCATTGATCGAATCCCGGGTTTGAAAGAGAACGGCACACCACGTGATTCGTTTGAATACAATGGTGAAGGCACGCAAGCATGACTTACGTTGTCAGCAGTAGTCGCTGAGCTTCATGCTACAACTTCAGTTGTGATGTTGCTTGTTAGCCGTGGATTGAATTAATCTTGATTACCGGTTAAAATGTTGCTTATTTGGCGTTGGTGATCTTTATTTGGAACTGGGTAACGTCGCCAGCAGAAACCTCCTGGGATTTTGATGTTGATGGTTGCGCCTCCATTGCAATCGCTAGTTTTACTGCGGGTGGATCTTCCAAGAGCCCTTCGGGGTTTATAAAACTCATTCAACATACATAAAGTTCTCTCAATCGTAGTAGTCCATGTGATGTACACCTAATATGCCAAACATGTTGCTGAACGATTTTGCCAATGAAAACAAGCCGGTTGGCGATCCACTCCACTAAAAAAAACTAGCAATATGTTTTCGGCTGTTGCCATGGTAGGACATGAACGTGAAGCTAACGTCGGTTTATAACTAAAACCGGGCACCGTATACAAAGTTCGCAAAAAAACATTCAGTCTTTAGAAGTCATTTTATTTTATTGCTAGGACGTATGCTGTTGTTAGGGATTGGTCAGTTACTTCGGCCTGGGGGTGGATCAGTAGGGGGGTTACCCTGTTTTTGATTTTGCAAATGGGGGGGGGGTCACCCTGTTTTCCACAATTCACACACGCGCTTATGCATATATTTTTATTTCAGAACAATAGATTAAAAAGTTAATCGTACAAATGTGTTCTTAATAATAACTATTACCCATATTGCCTATAAATTTGTTGATGCAAAAAATGCTATAGGCTAAATATTTTGGGGTTGAAGTTGACAAATAACTAACAGATTATGCAATGCGGCAGAGCCCCATGCAATTATACAGTTAAGTTTTGAACACATCCCAAGTCCATGTGATATCAGATTATTTAATTTAAAATCTGAAGTCACCATTGTATAAGATATTTACTGGATTTATCCAATTGTAGCCGGAGACGGAAAAACACAGCAATTAGTACAAAGAGCAGTGACAGTTTTTGTTCAGCAAATCAAAAAAGTTAAATGGATTCATGTATATAAATAAATAGTTTTTTTGTTTTTTTAACTTTTAAATATGCATATTTTGCTCTGTAAAATACCAAAATCCAACACAAATTTATACAGAAATCAAAGTGTCCTTTGTTTTCATAAGCACAGACTGTGCTTCAGGTGTAAAGCTTTCCTGGTCTATAAGATATGAAAGATATATTAAATCCAAATTAGTTTTCAAACCGCCTAGATTCAAATCCTCTTTTCCTATCTTATAAGGGCGTTTATCAAGTGAGTACTCCACAGCTTTGTTTTTATTGACTATCTTTAGCAGCATAGATTTCCCTACTTCCTGCAGCCTTTTCTGTAGTCGTTTTTTGGCTTTATGCTTCCCCTCCCCTCCTAAGATGACTGGTCTATTAAATGCAAACACTAAACATTACGGCAAACCACGATATTTTCAATGCACATCATACATTTTGTAATCATGTCAGAGCCAAAACTGTTAATGTTTCTTTGTTTTTCGGAGGGGGGGTCAGCATGTTTTAAAATATAATGTTAGGGGGTCGCCCACTTTTTGTTGTTGATAGGGGTGGGTCAACTGAGATTTACAGCTGACAAAATGGAATCTGCCGACCCCCCCCCCCCCCCAGGCCAGAGTAACTGAACAATCCCTTAAATTTATTATTTCCAACCGATAGTATTTTCTAGATTGCAGGCAGCATTTACAGTTCATTCAAAGTTCAAAGTTGCGTCGGGATTACGTTGATACAGTGTAACAATGTCGGCGTCGGTGATCTCTTACCGGTGTGCAACGTAGCCAAAATAAAAGGCATGAATACAAGACTAGTGGGAGGTAATACATTTGGGGTCGAAAGTATTCAAAAAACAGTTTTTGGCTGTTGCCATGGTAGCTGTGGACCAGGATTGTTTTGCCAATTAGTGACGGTACGACCTGCCTGTCAATTATAAACAAATTTAGCCAAGCCAAAAAAAATCTCAGTAAATTGTTGCCCACACTCAAGCGGATTAGAATGAGCTACGTCCATGCTTTTTAATCATAGAAATGTAGGGTGTGATACATTTGGCGTGAAGGTATTAAAACATTCAGTTGTTGGCTGTTTCCATGGAAACGGTGGTCAGAATTTGTTTTCAGATTTTACCAATAGTAACTTTGTGCCCACACTCAAGCTGAGCAAAATGAGCTATGTCTGAGGTGTTGTATCCAAAATTTGTAGGAGATACATTTCCTGATAACTAGGGTGAAGGTGTGACCTACCTGCTAAGTTTGAGCGAAATCGGCCAAGCCAAACAAATCACAGAAGAATTAATACGTGAAAACACTAGAAGTCACACACAGATACACAAAATTAAAGTGATTTTAAGGGCAATCCAAGTGGAGCGAATCGCCAATACCATGTTCATTTGCATATTGACCGTGAAAATACCAAAAACATCATTGCATGGGTGATATGCAAATTAGTTTTAGTCAAAATAAGTTACTGCTTAGAAGTTCAAATTTCATTTCACTCGGCAAATATATTCATGCATCCAAACGTAAAGTATCGTACTTCTAAATATTGTTCATTTCTGCTATGTTTCGAAAAACGCTACTCTTGAACGGACTACTTTTTCGCTCTCAGACCTCATTTGCATATGGGGTGTGGAAGTACCGATTTTGATTTCAGGGACGAATCAAAATAAACTGCAGTATATATGTAATAATGTGGAATACTTCCTTTCACTGTGAACATTTTTCCGCTAAAATAAATTCCAGTGAAAATGCCATTTCCCTCATACTCTATTGAGACTTGACACAGCACAGTGAAAATTTGATTCACACCGTATGCTTGAAAACTTTTCATCGAAAATAAATTAAGTGAAATTCTGTGTGATTTCATGAGAGTTGAAAATGAAAAAAATATGTGACACCCAACCCTACCACTCCATACACAATGTAACCACACCTCAAAAACATCCTTTCACCAGTGTATTCTATTTGAATTCAGGAGAAATTTAAATAAACAAATTATATGACAACGAACTTAATTATAATTTCAACCTCTAGTTCAGCACTGATTAAATAAACTACCTCGTCTTTATGCCAACTTGAAGTTATTCAATGCCTACACCAGTGACTTCAAAATCTATGTTTCAATTCCAGGAATTTCACTTGCTATTAATTGTATGGGAGTGCCAGTCTTTTATTTTCTATTGTAATGTCAATTTCTTGTGATTACTCGGAAAATGAAGCTGTAACCACAGACCACAGTGCTGCAACTAAATCCTGGTATAAGCACCGGTTAGGCAGTCTTGAACTATGCATGTGAAGCCAGCTGAGAGGTATATCCAATCCTATAGATTTCTCATTGTTTGGTAACTATTTGCTGCAAATGCAACAAAAATCAATATAAAAATATTACCCACACAGCATTCTACAGGTTACTTGTTAATATATTACCCAATGCACTTGTAAATCGGACATATTGTGAAACATTTTAGGGGCAGTAAGTATTACGTCAGAATATTGTTTAAAATAAAATATTCCATCCCAATCAAATCTAGGTCAAAGGGTCAAAGTGCGTGCATATAATTATAGATAGTTAAAAACTAAATATATTTGAATGTTTGACGGCTATTCAACGTTTTTGCAAACAAGAATAAAAAAGGTAGTGTATACAATAGCGATATGACTGAGATATCATGGCATTTGTTTACAATATTGTACCGGCTCTAGTATTTGACACAGATGAAGTTGTTCGCGAACGATACAGAGTGGTATAGATTTGAAGAGCCGTTCAGAATTTATAATAGTTAACACTTGTTGTATATCCCCAAACATTTTGACTACTCCTGTACCGGTGACCAGTGTTTGGGCGAGTTTTTTCAATATACGAGCGAGAGAAAAAAAAAACGGTAAAAATGCGATCGTTTAAAAAGTGGGTAGTTGGGCAAAATGAGTACTGTGGTTCAAGTGATATTAGCATATTTTTCATTCAGTTTTAACTCGTACAATATTTATTCACTCACTGTTTACTATAGCCAGAACGCTGTACTGTCTTCACTTTCAGGTTAGTTCTTCCGCTGATTTCTCGCAACCAACAACGTGATTTTTTATTTGGGATTTCGAGAAACATAACATGAATGGCCCTCTAGAGGCGAAATGACACCAGGAAAAGCGGAAGTTTGTCGCCTGCTTCAAAGATCGTTTTATACCCGATATTTAGGGCATTTCGCAGCACATACAAGTTATTTTTATCGACAGAATCCATTCATAGATCTCAGATTTCATGTACAGAGTGTCAAAAGCCACATCTCTGCTCCCCTTTAAGGAAATGAATCGACCTCGACGGGAAAGAAAAAATAGACCGACAGACACAGATTTGATCTCCACCTACTTCCAAGATGTCCGACCCGGCGAACCGACAGGTGGCACAATTACGCACGACACTTTAAAGCTATTGATGAAGGAATGTTTGCAAGGCTTGGAAACCAAAATTAACGCAATAACAGAGACAACGTCGTCTATTTTGCAAGAGCAAAAAAAGATTTCTGAACGGGTTACTGCCGTTGAAGTCAAATGTACAGATTTGGTAAAGTCTGTTGAATTTACGTGTGAAGAAGTGGTTGACTTGAAAGCGTCAAACGAAATATTACAAACGAAATTGAGTGAGCTACAAGCTGAACTAGAGTTAACAAAGTCACGTACGAGTTCAATTGAAAACTTTAGTATACATTCAGAGCGCTACTCGCGTAGCTATAATCTACGGTTTGGTGGCATTACAGAGACGGGATACGGAAAATTGTGCATCTCTCGTCCAAAACGTTTTATCTGAGAAGTTTAATATGCCAAATGTTTTAATTGATAATGCTCACCGAGTACCAGTCGATGTTAAAAGAAAATCAACTACAACACCACGTCATATACTGAAATTTCCAATAAGACTACAGCGTAATTCTATTTTTGCAAATAGACGGAAAGCTCTCCAAGATTCGGATATATTTGTAGTTGTCGACCTATGTAAGGCAGATTATATAACAAAAAAAGGATTGAAAGATGTCATGGATAGTGCCTTTAGAGCCGGAAAAAAAGTTCGTTTTTCAAATGGTAGACTATTCATAAATAATGTTCTATATAAAAAATAATATAAGTCGTATGCTATAGCCAGCAAGGTAACAATACTAGCCTTTTTTTTCACTTTTATCATTAAATTAATGATCTGTTTTTTTTACATAGGAAATTGCGGCAACTCTGACAGCTTTTCATTAAATGATACCATATGCTTTATTAGTATTAATATGTTACAGGTTGTGCCTATGTAAGTTTTCTCTTTAAAACAAAGCAAATGGCGTTCGCACAAGCAGCAGAGGTATTTGTAACCACTCATTATAAGGTGCGTAAATTTTGTTAAACTATGCAAGAATCCATCAGCTATAGGACTGTGTTATCCATGCTTGAAATGCTATATCTGACTATGTAAAATTCTCAAAATATATTAAGTACCTCTTTGCAGTTTGGCATGGTTACACTGGGAACAAGGTAACACACAAACAGTTCAGTTCCTTTACAGCTTTTCACAAGTAAACTGTATGCCAAAATAATGTATTCTATCGACTTTAGTTTAATAAGTAAATGTAGTTTGACTAGTAGAAAAGTGATTTGAAGATGTCAAATTAGCAAATTAGCAGAGAAGATCGTTCGTATGATATGCATCTTTCTTGGATGCACACATTTGTTAAAACTATACAGAGATTTGTTCTAAAAATCTTCTCCCAAATTATATCGTTTTCTTGTTTGTTTTTTGTTTATACCCTATCTTCCCATTGACGGGGGAGTATAGTAGTAACCATTCTATGTATCTGCCCTCATTTTTGTAAGCGGAAAAAAAATTCCGTTATTTGTTATGTAAAGAGATGATGTTTATCTCTAAAACTTAATATGTTCACTTTTTGTATGACCTCTTGCCATCTCTATCTTGCCTTTTTATTTTTTGCTTGTTCTGTTTTTTTTGTTAGTTGCTACCGTTGTAGTTAGCAGCTTGCTCACATTATCCTTGTCATTTTTTCTTTGTTTGTTTTTGGTTGGTGCCTTCTCTTTTCTTTTATTTTACTTTGCCCCAGTAATGAAAATGAAAGGTAATAGAATGACTGTACCACGGAAATTGAAAATGTTATATATAAATGAATGCGTCCTTTAAAATGTTATCACTCAATATGAGAGACCTGGGCAATCGTCAGAAAAGACTGGGTATGTTCAATTGGTTAAAAAATACTAACTCTAATATTATTTTTCTACAGGAGACCATACCTTGGAGAGGGATGAAACAGTGTTGAGCAGGGAAATTGGTGGTCACTTCATATTCTCTCATGGGAGCTCGTTAAGTAGAGGAACAGCCATTGTTATTCGAAACATCGAATATAAAATCAATTTCGTAACAAGTGATGCCACGGGTAGAGTCATTATTATCTCTATTGATCTTTCCAACAAACCATACCTACTCATAAAGAAAGTTTGCAGGGTGATACATTTAATATGCAACACGTTCGGCAACAAATTTTGGTTGAAATCAAGGTATACTTCACATTTGGTTGTACATGACAGTAAGTCATTGGAAAATTATTTTTGTGATTACACAACAAGCCGAAAGTGTGAACTCATCAAACATGGTACCAAGCATAGTGTTGCCCCACACATGTGCTTCAAAAGCTTATCTTGTTGTTATCGAAAAGAAACAAAATGTAATATAAGTAATATTTGGAAGTGAAGTCAGTGTTAGGCAAATAGTTAGTATTTTGGATGTGTTCAGTAGCAATACATGTGTTTTCGAAAACATTCTTAGTGGGATTAATTGGTTAATATAGTTTGACAATATGTTTGATATCATTAATATAACCTAAGTTTCAAAAATATCTATAATTTACAACCAAATTCATACTTAATGTGCCAATCGCAGTATTTTAATCGTTATAATTAAATCATGTCAATACTGCGCAGGTTGTGTAGTCTACCAGCAGTCACCGATGTCTACGTTACTATTTCACTGGGGTCGGCACACAGTGAGCTCACATGGCGTAGCAGGTTTTTTCTGAACCATTATATTAGTGACAAAAACAAAAATATGGGTCATTTTATGTGTGTAGTAAAAATATGACCATTATACTGCCATTCAAAAAACGTCAGCGCTTATCATGTCTGCCTTGAGCTATATACTGTTAAATGATGTAGCGGGTATCACGTCTGTTTTTCACGTAGTTCGATCGTCAGTGAAACCAATAAATAATTTTCAATTAATTATATATAACAAATGTTATGCCATTTTGTGAATTCATACACATTCGTGTCTGGTTCATGCTATACACTTCCCACTGGTTTTCATGGTGTAGTGGTTATCACGTATGCTTTACATGCAGTAGGCCCTGAGCTCGATCTTCTGCGCAACCAAGTAATATTAAAAACATTACAACTTTAATAAATATTGTGTCAAAATAAATATTATTTAATTAGTGAACTAAAAACTTGAACGATTCTTTCCTGTCATGGTGTCTTATATTTAATCATTGCAGCTAATGATTTTAATGACTTGAGGCTGCAGATGTACCAGGACACATTAATACTCCTCTGAAATATATTAAGATACAGACATGCATATTATGGCCGTCCCTTCGTTAAATTTTTAAAGTAGTAGCCAGAACTCAAAAGGGTAATTAAAACTGAATGCTCACACGAAAACACGTAATGTGGGTATGAATAATTTGGCATTTCTACTCAATTGTATGAACACGTGATTTAATTAGAATAACTGTCCTTTATGATTATTCGTAAGGGGAATATGACAAGTGTCATAGGCATTAATTGTCATGTAATAGAAAAATCCAGTGCATAATCTTGAACATGAATAGCTATATAAACTATACACATAGAACACATACCAGAAGCTATTCAATTGGAAACAAATTTTGTAATAATTACAATAAGATGTTGTATAGCTCTGAGTTCGATCCTCATTGAAACAAATTAATAATTTTCGATTTATTCTCATACAAAATTTGTCAAATCATATCTGCACTGTTTGGTTCATGGTATACGGGTTATAACCACTAGTTCTCGTCCGATGTGGACATGTTTGTGGATAGCTCCTGCAATCCAAAAAAATATAAGGCTAGTTTTCAGCCATCCCTAGCTCATCGTAGCAGTTTATTTGCTGCAAATTACTTTGGCAATCTTATACTATTGCCGTATTTTGTTTTTTTGTTGCTGTATTTTACTGGTTGCCAAATCACCTTGTATTGTGGGCTGGCCATGATGGCCGCTCATAATATTTGGCCACCTGCCTGCAAGGATAACACTGTCGTCGTAGTGACAATAACTACAGTGTTGTAGATGTTGTTAATGCTGGGCAAATACCAGCGGAGAAGATAGTGTTCTAGCCTGTGTTAATGTGAATGGTTTATGGCAGTGTGTTAGCATTGATGTTCATGGTGTAAACCGTAATTTCCTTACTGTGTCACTGTTCAACGTGCCAGCTTATATCAATGATGATACTATAATTGACAAACTAGATGTTTTGGATGTACTCTTAGAAGTGCTGTCATTAGAAACATCGGACATTGAGAACGGGACACGCTTTGTGTGTGTTGAAATGCCAGCTGCAATCAAGTCACTGCCCTATGCTGTAAGGTTGGAGGACAATGGACAATATATCCGTCCACTGCACAACAACCAACAACAAGTTTGTAACAACTGCCTAAGCGATGACCATTTAATTTACAACTGTCCTCAGTACACCTGCAAAGTATGTAAACAAGCCGGCCATATAGAAAGAAACTGCACCAACAAAAAATGTTCAAACTGTCATCAACCCGAACATACTGCCCGTAATTGCTCTGAGATTTCCCCATCCCTGGAAAGCATAGATGAAGATTCGAGTAGAACGGATGGGTTAGACGGAGTTAATGAAACTAACATCGAGATTTAAGTGGATGAGAAGGAAGCTAATGAAATTCAAAAACACAGAAAATTAAAAAACGAACTAGATGACATCGTAAAATTTAAATCTGAGGGCGCTGCAATACGCAGCTAAATCAAATTGTATGAAAAGGGAGAAACAAAAAACTAAAGTTCTCAATGTAGTTATCAATGACAGGGGAAAAACTGTCTACACTTCAGACGAAATCGTTTCTGCCACCCACAACAAAGTTATTTACAGAAGAATCAGTTACACCTTGAAGATAAAATAATTTCCTAATTATCCCAAGATGATAAACAATTTCTCGAAAGAAAACCAACACTGTCTGAGAAGTTACTTCAGTTCTTTTTGAGATGGTAAATGGCAAATCTCCAGGGCTGTAAATTGGTATAAATACTTTGGAGTGAAACTTTCCATGATATTTTTGATATTATTAATAATATTATTGAAAATGGTACCCTCCCTGAATCCTTTCGATCGAGTGTAATTAGTCCCCAAGAAAAACATCGATAAACGTTTCCTTTCTAATTGGCGTCATATCTCTCTATTAAAAAGTGAATATACAATTATATCCAAATTATTAGCAACACGATTATGAAAAGCTATCGGCACGATCATCTCCGAGGACCAGTCATGTGTCCAAGGAAGGGATATTGTGGATAATGTATTCTGTATACATGATTTAACCCCTTATGAAAATGAAACTAACAAGCCAAGGTGCATATTAAAATTAGACCAAATGAAGGCTTTCAACCGTGCTGACCATGACTATTTATTAAATATTTTAAAATTATATAATTTTGGCCATAATTTTAGACAATGGATATCAATCCTATATAAAGATATCCACACTAGGGTCAAGTGTAACGGATACCTAACAAAACCATTTCCTGTAACTCGGAGGGGGGGGGGGCGGTCAGACAGGGATCTCCTTTATCTGCCATGCTTTACGTCGTTTCGAGCCCCTGAATACACTGATTAAATCCAATCCCCTAATTAAAGGCATACCACTCCCTTGTACTGATAGAATGTCATTAATGTATCAACACGCTGACAATACAACACTCACTCTCTCCGACGAACAATCAATTTTAGCATCATTAGAAACATTCAATAATTATGGGGCTATCTCTTAATGAAAATAAAAATGAAATTCTTAATTTTTAAATAATATATATATTAATTTAATAAATAGTAACTGGAATAAAAAAATGTCAAAATGCGAAACCATACTAAATCATTGGAAACGAAGAAAGTTTTCCCTAAATGGAAAACCTCTAATTGTAAACACTCTGGTATCGTCCATATTGTATCATCCCTTATCTGTTACCCCAATATCTGAGGAAATCCTGTCAAATACAACAAATCAATAACAGCATTCATATGGAATAATCGCAAACACTTAATTAAGTATGACGTCATTACAAGTCCAATATCTTCGGGGGGGAATTAACCTTCCAGACGTTCAGCATTTCGGTTAAAATGAATAAAGAAATATTTGAAATCCGAATATAACCATAAATTTAAATATTTAATGACCTATAAAATAAACAAATACTGCAACCTCAATTCACCAATTTACTTTCATTTTATGCCGAAATGCTTCACGCCTGGAATAAAATTTCCCAGCAAATAGATGCCAGCTCAAATTCCCTTATAGACATATACTACCAGCCAATCTTTCACAACAAACTTATTTTAAATGATGATAACCAACTATTTTTTGAGAATTTTGTTAATGCTGGTGTTATTAGGGAGAGGGACATATTATACGAGGTAGTCCCCGTTTTTTTAACCAACTGGATTCTGTGAACTCGTGATAGGCGGCTCAACTCTCAATGAAAGTCAATCTCCGGACAAAATATTAAAACAATACCATACCATACCATAATTGATGATAATTTTTGATTTATTCTCGTAAAAATTTTCACAATTTTATGCAAATTTGCCAATTCGTGTCTGCACAGTGTAGTTCAGGGTGTAGGGGTTATAACCACTGTTTTGTAATTCCAACTGGTTTCATGGTGTAGCGGTTATAACGCCTGCTTTACACGAATAAGGTTCTGAGTTCGATCGTCAGTGAAACCAATTAATAACTTTCGATTTATTCTCATAACATTTTTCGTCATTTTATGCCACTTTGTCTATTCATGTCTACACTGTTTGGTTAAATGGCATCCAATTCTGATGAATGGAATTTTTCAGCTCCTGCAATCCGGTGTAATCCAGCGTGTAGCTCTGCATTTACTTCGGATTTTTAGCTCTCCTGCTTCCTTTATTAACGAAAATTCTTTCTCTACTACTATTTTGGTAATCTGCCGTTGTTTTCGCGACTATCCAGCCTAAACAGAAGATCTGTTCAGGCTGGTACTGAAGGCAAGATGGCCGCCATAGGAGCTCGAACAAGCGGAACCAAGGAACATACAATAACATTGTGTGATGAGGGATATTCTGCTATTGAGGTCATTGAATCTGGCAACATCGGCGAGATCAATTCTAAGCTGTATGAATATTAATGGCACTTGGCAGCTAACAATAAAGTCTACCGTGAAAATCGACTCGCTGTTTCAACAAGGTGTAACTCTTAGGGGCAATGAGATCGAAGTACGTGGTGTAACCATAAAGTTTACTACTGTATCATTTTTTAACGTTCCAATGTGTATATTGATGACGATGAAATTATAATTCGAAGCCGTGTGATTCACAAATTCCACAGAGAAGCACCTACAATAGAAAATGGCATAATATTTGCAAGGGTCGAATTCCCAACAGGTATTAAATCTCTATCATACGCTGTGAAATTTGAGGAGAACGGGCATTATGTCAAGCTAATTCACAACAATCGGAGAAAAGAATCCAACAACTGTCATAGTGAAGACCACCTTACACACCAGTGCCCATCATACATTTGCACAGTGTGTCTAAGAAAAGGCCATACGGAAAGGAAATGTCGGTCACGAAAGTGCTACAACTGTGGGCAAGTTGGACACATTGCAAGAAATTGTGACGACAATACAAATCGCCGCGAACAATCGAGAAATGCCAACTACGAACCAAAGGAGGACAACCCTGGATATCGACCGGAAAACAACAATTCTGCCGCTTACTACCAAGAGGACTGTCTGTGCAAATTTATTGATGAAGATAACAAGTATGAAACAACGAACGATGAGGCTGCAAATGTTAACCCTCCTGATTACTCAATTTCTTCCCCACCGGCTACCGAAACCTTACCAATACCAATCGATGTCGACAATGATGAACTTTCTACTAGAACAAATGTAAAAAAACGACAACATGAGTCTTCAACAGACAACGACAAGGAAAACCAGACTGATCCAACTGCACCAACTAGAAGAAAAAAGAACACACCCAAACCAAATCTAGAACATTCAGGCAAGCTCACGCAAAATCGAAAAACAATGACGGTAATCTATCTGACAATAATGATTAAGTGCTATTTATTATTAATGTTCCTCTCATCCCTCAGTGTTTTAATGGTTGTGGTAGCCTCCGCAAACGCCAATGGTTTACGAAACATCAATAAACTGAACAATTTAATTCATTATGCTAATGCACATAAAGTTGACATTCTTGCAATTCAAGAAACCTTCTGGCAGGACTCCATTGTTCCAACCATTAATACACTTTGGGATGGTGATGTAATAACTGATAATTGCCGTGACCAGTGCAACCGTGGAATGAAAGGGGTAGCACTTCTAATTTACAAAGCCTCAGGTCTGAAAATTATTAAGAATAAATTTAATAATAATGTTTATTTGCCATAGATTACATAAATGAATAACAATACAACAATAAATAATAACTAATAACTAATAAATATTGATAAATAATAATAATATTAATCTATGGCTGGGAAACAGAAATTAGCTCATGCAGAGCTAGTCTAGTCTGTTTCCCATCAAAATATATTTTTAAATAGCTATTTATTAAAAAGGGCAATCAAGTAGACAGAAAACACTTATTTACAATGGTTTGCTTACACACAGATACATGTTTGTATACCTCTATATATACATATTGGAATATAACTATGGATGATTACAGTGGATTAAATAGTCTTTCACTTCTTTTTTAAAATTTGCTCGAATACAAATCAATTGGATATCCGGGGGTAAGCTGTTCCAAATTTTAGTTCCCTGGTAATCGACTGAAAACTGACCCAAATTTGTCTTTTTCATTGGTAGAAGAAAGTTTGAATTATCCCTTGACCTAGTGTGATAATGGTGAGTATGGAAAGTGAAATAGTAATTAAGGTCACGTGGCAATCTGTGAAATTGTAGGTCATGTATAAATGTACATAGCTGATACTTAAATTGGTCATATATATTGAGAATACGTAGTGACTGAAAAAGAGGTTTACTATGTGCACAGTAGTCTTTAAATAGTATGATACGAACAAGCTTTTTTTGTTGTTTATATATAGGGTCTAGAAATGTGCGATACGTACTACCCCACACTTCTAAACCATATGAGATATGAGGAAGAATTAGAGAATTATACAGAAGAATAAGGACGTATTTGGGAAGTGTATGTCTGAGCTTAGCAATTAAACCAATTAAAGGAGTTATCTTTGCTAAAACTCTATTAATATGCGGCTTCCATGTAAGATGTTTATCTATCACCACACCAAGATAAGTAGTAGTATCGACTTCCTGGAGAACTGCATTGTTTAAATGTATGTTTTGTTTGTTTACCAGCTGTTTCTTAGAGGTGGAAAACAACGTGTAATTAGTTTTGTTGGTATTAATTGTAAGTTTATTAGTGTTGCACCATGTGTTAACCATATCAAAATGTAAATCAACTTCAGCGCTGGGTATACTGTTGCTGGAAAATGAATGAAAAAGATTTGAGTCATCAGCAAATAATTTAATTTGGAAGTAAGTTGATGATGCAGGAATATCGTTTATATAAACTAGAAAAAGTAACGGTCCAAGGATGGAACCTTGTGGCACACCATAATTAATTGGGAGAGTGGAGGAGGTATGGCCATCAGCTTAAACAAACTGTTTTCGATTCAATAAATAGTTTTCAAGCCACATTAATGGTTTTCCACGAATACCATAGGAACTTAATTTGGAAAGAAGAATGTTGTGATTTATCGTGTCGAAGGCCTTAGTAAAATCCAGGAATACCCCCATCACGATATTACCATCATCAATTTCATTAATTAATTCATAGAAAAGTTCTATTAACGCAAGCTTGGTACTGTATTTTCTGCGAAATTCATATTGGCGCTTATTGATAATATTAAATTTGTTAAGAAAGGAAGATAATTGTTTGTGCAGAATTTTTTCAATAATTTTACTGATAACGGGTAAGATTGAGATGGGTCTGTAATTACCAGGCAAATAGGGTGAACCTTTTTTAAAAATAGGAGTAATTTTGGCTATTTTTAGTTGGTCGGGGAACATACCAGACATAAAGGATTGATTTATAATGTGACAAAGAGGTATTTTAATGAAAGGGGCAGCATCTCTTAGAAGACGGGAATAATTATAGTCATGGCCACAATATTTACGCGGGTCTAATAATTTTAGATCAGATTCTATTTCATGGATGGTAACTGGTTGGAGAAAGAAGGATTTCAAATTGGTAGTTGTGAAGTAGTCCAAGGGATCGGCAGATGTGTTAATATTCATAGCAAGTTCCTCCCCAATATTAGCAAAAAATCTATTAAAATAGTTAGTTATTTTTATTGGGTCATGAATATTCATGGTTTGAGAAAGCGGGTTGTCTATGGTAAGTAGTTTAGGCAGTCTACCATGATTTCCTTTGGCCCTTCTTGTTAAATCATTTATCGTTTTCCAGAGTTTAGTCGGGTTGTTTTTATTTAGATTAATTAAATTGGAGTAATATTTTTTTTTAGATTTTCTAATAATAGTTGTTAAAATATTTCTGTAGGTTTTGTAAGCAGACAGGCGATTTTGATTGTAATTACTCTTAATCACTTTCTCGAATAGTTATTTTTTTTGTCTGATTGATTTTGTAATGCCCCTCGTTATCCATGGCTTCTTGGGTAGTTTTGATCTTTTTTTCATCTTGACTAAGGGGGCCACTTTGTCACAAATAGTGCTAAAAGTAGACGAAAAAGTATTATACGCATTATTTACATCCAAGCTGTTTAGGACATCAGACCAGTTGACACACCTTGTGGCACATAATAATTTTCAATATTATACCGGGAAAAGTCTCGAGTATAATATACACTCTGCTTTTGGTACATTTTGTCAAGATTTTCAATGAATGCAAAAATGGGAAAATGGTCTGTTATATCTGTCAAAATAGTGCCACAGTGCACAAAACAATCATAGAAGTTTGAATATATGTGGTCAATTATTGTTGATGAGCTATTTGTTGAACGTGTGGGTTTATTGATTAGTTGTTTGTAATTGATACTGGCCATAGAATTGATGTAATTCTGATTTACTGTAGCTGATTGATTATTATAATCAATATTAAAATCACCAATTAAGATACACTTTGATTTAGTAACATTTATATTCATGAGTTGGTTTTCTAGGCCAGTACTGAAGTCATCCACATTCGTTCCTGGTTTCCTATATATAATGCCTATGTTAAAATAACTAGAGTTCAAGTGTAATTCTAGCCACAAGGTTTCAGATTGGGGAATAATGTTAGAGTTCAATACACGGTAATCAACCGAATTGTGGATATATGCTGCCACTCCTCCCCAAGTGCACCAGTACGACATTTATTGACAAGAGTATAATTTTGGATATTAAAATAAGATGAATAATTGATTTGCCAGGTTTCTGATAAAGCGATGACATGGAATTTTGGAGATAGTGTATTTTCACATAATAATTTTAGTTGGTCAATATTTTTGTTTAATAATCGAATATTCATCTGTAAAATGGACAATGCACCTGGTGGAGAGTTTGGAAATTGTGTATTGAAGTCTTGTACAGAGTAACTATTACATTGAAATTTATGTAATGAAGATGAGTCTAAGACTGTCATGAAAATAGAAATTAATTCACATTGCTATTTCACTCCCACAATTTAGATGTATTAAACAATGCGGGGTATATCATGTTCACCCGAGATAAGCATACCTCTTGAATTAACATTCTTCTTAATATAAATCTTTCCATTATTTGTCCATAAAAATCTATACCCAGCTCTCTTTCTTGCAACAATTACCTTAAACAGAAGTTGACGGTTGACGTGTTGCTAATACTAAATTTTCATTAATAAAGATTCTCCCGGTGCTGTTAAATCCGAAATTCCTCGCTGTAATGTCTTTCAAATTCTTTCTATTTTCGTAAATAGAATTTCTAGAACTTCGTGTGGTAAACTTAACGATAATTGGTCGTGGTTTGGTGTGTTCATTTTCACTGTTTTCTCTTGTAGAAAGACGATGGGCAATGTCGATATCACTTGCCTGTATCCCTGGATTGACTTTCTTAAATACTGACAATACGATGGCTGTTGTATCTTCATTTTCACTCACAGGCACGCCACTAATTTTCAGGTTAATTCTCCGTTGATACTGATTAAGATCTGTAACTTCTCTTTCCAGCGCTATCACTCGTTGAATCAAGTCTTTGTTTACTTGTTTGAGTTCTTTGTTACATTGAAACACCTGGTCCAGACGAGCGGACAGAGCTTCATATTTCTCATTAAAAAAATCAAATGAGCTGACCAAGTCCGCTTGCTTTTTTTTCACCTCCATTAAGTCATTTCCGATCTTCAGTAGCATGGCATGTAGTTGGTCAGCCGGTGGCATACCAATGAACATGGACGTCGCCATCTTGTCACTTTCACTTTCACTTTCGGTTGATGTTGACCATTTAACATTACAACTTGAGCACAGCATCAGGTCGCCTTGGCACAACTTTACACCCTTTCTGGCATTACAATCGTGGCATTTCATGATGAGGTAGATATATCTATACGCTTGAACGAGTAAAATCTTAAAATATAGCTCGGAGCATCTGCAATTCCATGTGTTCTACCAGAAGGCGCCCTCTAAATCAAGTTTTCTTTTAAGTGGGCGATTACCTAAAGTAATTATCGAAATAGATGATTTATTTATAAATGTTATAAATATTTATAGTCCTAATAATGTCACCGAACGCCGTCAATTCTACCACCACATACAACATTTGTTCGAACGTGACTTCACTAATACTGTCATTGGTGATTTTAACTGTGTGATCGATACGAATCTTGAACGCTCATACACTCAAGTTCATAAAGATCATTCAAGACAACAGTTGAAAGACCTAATCGCCAGTAACAACCTAATCGATATTCGGCGTACCCATCACCCGCGGTCACGAGAGAATACTTGGCGGCGTTCGGTCGATAATAAATTACTTAAAAGTCGTATAGACAACTGTTTTATATCCGCAAATAGTTTACACCTATGCACTCATAGTTCTATCTCAAAATTTCCGTATAGCGATCATGACTGCATAATATACAAATTTGATATGTCCAGTGTTAAACGTGGTCGTGCTGTTTGGCATTTTAACAACTCTCTCTTAGAAAATTAATTTCTGAACATCTTACAATAAGTCGTACATATCCTGTGTATTCTGAAAATAAACTTGCCTAGTGGGAACTTTTGAAAACACGAAATAAAACGTATAACGACCCACTTTGGCAGCCAGAAAGCTAATGCCACACGAAAATTTTAAAGAAATCTGGAAAAAATAAATAAATACGAGAATGTCAAGGCTGCCAACTACCCAGCCTACAACACATCATATCTGCTCAATCTTAATGATGAATTGGACAAAATCATTAGATCAAAAACCGAAGGTGCTGCAATACGCAGTAAATCACAATTCATTGAAGAAGGGGAGAAAAATACTGAATACTTTCTAACATTAGAGAAAATTAAACAGGAAAACAAAACAATAAAAACTCTAATTAGTGAGTGCGACGAAACTCTTAACACAACAGATTCAATTATGAGCGAGATTCGCAAATTTTATTCGAAATTGTATACAAAGGAGCCAAATAACCCAGCAAATTCTTACCTGCAAAACAACACCACCTCGATACTCAGCGAGGATGATAAACAGTCCCTTGAAAATAATCCAACGGTTACTGAGCTCCAAAAAACGTTACTGGCCATGGTCAACAATAAATCCCCGGGTTCCGATGGTCTTACAGTGAACTGGTACAAATACTTTTGGGATGAAATAGCACATGACTTCAATGATATTGTAGGCATTATTTTTGATTCTGGCGAAATTCCCCCAAGCCTTCGTACTGGTATCATTACCTTAATTCCAAAAAAGAACTCAGATCAAAGATTCATTCGCAACTGGCGACCAATTTCGTTGCTAAATACTGACTACAAAATAATATCAAAACTAATGGCCTCAAGACTAAGCAATGTAATCGGTTCAATAATATTCGACGATCAAACCTGCTGTGTGCCTGGGCGTGATATTGTTGACCACATTTTCTGTCTGCAGGACGTAGTATCTTACACCACCAAAATAAACAATCCCGGAGTCATCGTAAAATTCGACCAAATGAAGGCTTTTGATAGAGTGGATCACTCTTATTTGCAGAGTACCTTGAAATATTTCAATTTTGGACCAAATTTTATCAGATGGATTTCTATACTATATTGTAATATCGAAAGCAAAGTGAAATGCAACGGCTTCTTGTCCGATTCTTTTTTTCCTACTCGCGGTGTCCGTCAAGGCTGCCCTCTATCTGCTCTACGTTATTTCGATTGACCCCCTCAACACTGCAATCAAACGAAATCCTCGGATTGTGGGTATTCCACTTTCCAATTCTGAATCCCAATCTCTGATATATCAGATCTTCTGTTTAGGCTGGATAGTCGCGGAAACGAGGGCAGATTACCACAATAGTAGTACAGAAAGAATTTTCGTTAATAAAGGAAGCAGGAGAGCTAAAAATCCGAAGTGAATGCAGAGCTACACGCTGGATTACACCGGATTGCAGGAGCTGAAAAATTCCATTCATCAGAATTGGATGCCATTTAACCAAACAGTGGAGACATGAATGGACAAAGTGGCATAAAATGACGAAAAATGTTATGAGAATAAATCGAAAGTTATTAATTGGTTTCACTGACGATCAAACTCAGAACCTTATTCGTGTAAAGCAGGCGTTATAACCGCTACACCATGAAACCAGTTTCAATTATGAAACAGTGGTTATAACCCCTACACCCTGAACTAAACTGTACAGATACGAATTGGCAAATTTGCATAAAATTGTGAAAATTTTTACGAGAATAAATCAAAAATTATCATCAATTATGGTATGGTATGGTATTGTTTTAATATTTTGTCCGGAGATTGACTTTCATTGAGAGTTGAGCCGCCTATCAAGAGTTCACAGAATCCAGTTGGTTAAAAAAACGGGGACTACCTCGTATAATATGTCCCTCTCCCTAATAACACCAGCATTAACAAAATTCTCAAAAAATAGTTGGTTATCATCATTTAAAATAAGTTTGTTGTGAAAGATTGGCTGGTAGTATATGTCTATAAGGGAATTTGGGCTGGCATCTATTTGCTGGGAAATTTTATTCCAGGCGTGAAGCATTTCGGCATAAAATGAAAGTAAATTGGTGAATTGAGGTTGCAGTATTTGTTTATTTTATAGGTCATTAAATATTTAAATGTATGGTTATATTCGGATTTCAAATATTTCTTTATTTTAACCGAAATGCTGAACGTCTGGAAGGTTAATTCCCCCCGAAGATATTGGACACGAATTGGCAAAGTTGGATAAAATTGTGAGAATTGTTACGAGAATAAATCAAAAATTTATTAATTGGTTTCACTGAGTATCGAACTTAGGGCATCCTGCGTGTAAAGCAGACGTGATAACCGCTACACCATGAAACCAGTTGTAATTACAAAACAGTGGTTATAACCCCTACACCCAGAACTAAACTGTGCAGACACGAAGTGGCAAGGTGGCATAAAATTTTGCAAATTGTTAGAGAATAAATCAAAAATCTATTAATTGGTTTCACTGAGGATCGAACTCAGGGCCTTCTGCGTGTAAAGCAGACGTGATAACCGCTACACCATGAAAGCAGTTGGAATTACTAAACAGTGGTTATAACCGCTAAACCATGAACCAAACAGTGCAGACACGAATTGGCAAAGTTGCATAAAATTGTGAAAATTGTTACGATAATAAATCAAAAATTTATTAATTGGTTTCACTGAGTATCGAACTCAGGGCATTCTGCGTGTAAAGCAGACGTGATAACCGCAACACCATGAAACCTGTTGTAATTACAAAACAGTGGTTATAACCCCTACACCCTGAACTAAACTGTGCAGACACGAAGTGGCACAGTGGCATAAAATTTTGCAAATTGTTACGAGAATAAATCAACAATTATTAATTGGTTTCACTGAGGATCGAACTCAGGGCATTCTGCGTGTAAAGCAAACGTGATAACCGCTACACCATGAAACCAGTTGGAATTAACAAACAGTGGTTATAACCACTAAACCATGAACCAAACAGTGTAGACACGAATAGACAAAGTGGCACAAAAGGACGAAAATTGTTACGAGAATAAATCAAAAATTATTAATTGGTTTCACTGAGGATCGAAGTCAGGTCCTTCTGCGTGTAAAGCAGACGTGATAACTGCTACACCATGAAACCAGTTGGAATTACAAAACAGTGGTTAGAACCCCTACAACCTGAACTAAACTGTGCAGACACGAATTATCAAAGTGGCATAAAATTTTGCAAGTTGTTGCGAGAATAATTCAAAATTTATTAATTGGTTTCACTGAGGATCGAACTCAGGGCCTTCTTCGTGTAAAGCAGACGAAATAACCGCTACACCATGAAACCACTTAGAATTACCAAAAAGTGGTTGTAACCCCTACACCCTGAACTAAACTGTGCAGACACGAATTGGCAAAGTTGGATAAAATTGTGAAAATTGTTACAAGAATAAATCAAAAATTATTAATTGGTTTCGCTGAGGATTAAACTCAGGGACTTCTGCGTGTATACCAGATGTAATATCCGCTACACCATGAAACCAGTAGGAATTACAAAACAGTGGTTATAAGCCCTAAATCATGAACCAAACAGTGTAGACATGAATAGACAAAGTGGCACAAAATGACGAAAATTGTTCAAAGAATAAATCAAAAATAATTAAATGGTTTCACTGAGGATCGAACTCAGGGCCTTCTGCGTGTAAAGCAGACGTGATAACCGCTACACCATGAAACCAGGTGGAAATACCAAACAGTGGTTATAACCTCTACACCATAAGCCAAGCAGTGGAGACACGAATAGACAAAGTGGCACAAAATGACGAAAATTGTCGCGAGAATAAATCAAAAATTGTTAATTGGTTTCACGGAGGATCGAAGTCAGTGCCTTCTGCGTGTAAAGCAGACATGATAACCGCTGTACCATGAAACCAGTTGGAATTACAAAACAGTGGTTATAACCCCTACACCCTGAACTAAACTGTGCAGTCTCGAATTGGCAAAGTGGCATAAAATTGTGAAACTTTTTACGAGAATAAATCAAAAATTATTAATTGGTTTCACTGAGGATCGAACTCAGGGCCTTCTGCGTGTAAAGCAGACGTGATAACCGCTAAACCATGAAACCAGTTGGAATTACGAAACAGTGGTTATAACCCCTACACCCTGAACTAAACTGTGCAGACACGAATTATCAAAGTGGCATAAAATTGTGAAAATTGTTACGAGAATAAATCAAAAATTATTAATTGGTTTCGCTGAGGATTAAACTCAGGGACTTCTGCGTGTATACCAGATGTGATATCCGCTACACCATGAAACCAGTAGGAATTACAAAACAGTGGTTATAAGCCCTAAATCATGAACCATACAGTGTAGACATGAATAGACAAAGTGGCACAAAATGACGAAAATTGTTAAAAGAATAAATCAAAAAGATATTAATTGGTTTCACTGAGGATCGATCTCAGGGCCTTCTGCGTGTAAAGCAGATGTGATAACCGCTACACCATGAAACCAGATTGAATTACCAATCCAGTGGTTATAACCTCTAAACCATGAACCAAACAGTGTAGACATGAATAGACAAAGTGGCACAAAAGGACGAAAATTGTTATGAGAATAAATCAAAAATTATTAATTGGTTTGACTGAGGATCGAAGTGAGGGCCTTCAGCGTGTAAAGCAGACATGATAACCGCTACACCATGAAACCAGTTGGAATTACTGAACAGTGGTTATAACCCCTACACCCTGAACTACACTGTGCAGACAAGAATTGGCAAAGTTGCATAAAATTGTGAAAATTGTAACGATAATAAATCAAAAATTTATTAATTGGTTTCACTGAGGATCGAACTCAGGGCCTTCTGCGTGTAAAGCAGACGTGATAACCGCTACACGATGAAACCAGTTGTAATTACAAAACAGTGGTTATAACCCCTACACCCTGAACTAAACTGTGCAGACACGAAGTGGCAAAGTGGCATAACATTTTGCAAATTGTTACGAGAATAAATCAAAAAGCTATTAATTGGTTTCACTGAGGATCGAACTCAGGGACTTCTGCGTGTAAAGCAGACGTGATAACCGCTACACCATGAAACCAGGTGGAATTACCAAACAGTGGTTATAACCTCTACACCATAAGCCAAGCAGTGGAGACATGAATAGACAAAGTGGCACTAAATGACGAAAATTGTTGTGAGAATAAATCAAAAATTTTTAATTGGTTTCACTGAGGATCAAACTCAGGGCCTTCTGCGTGTATACCAGATGTGATATCCGCTACACCATGAAACCAGTAGGAATTACAAAACAGTGGTTATAACCCCTAAATCATGAACCAAACAGTGTAGACATGAATAGACAAAGTAGCACAAAATAACGAAAATTGTTAAAAGAATAAATCAAAAATCATTATTTGGTTTCACTGAGGATCGAATTCAGGGCCTTCTGCGTGTAAAGCAGACATGATAACCGCTACACCATGAAACCAGTTGGAAATGCTGAACAGTGGTTATAACCCCTACACCCTGAACTAAATTGTGCAGACACGAATTGGCAAAGTGGCATAAAAGTTTGCAAATTGTTACAAGAATAAATCAAAAAGTTATTAATTGATTTCACTGAGGATCGAACTCAGGGCCTTCTGCATGTAAAGCAGACGTGATAACCGCTACACCATGAAACTAGTTGGAATTACCAAGCAGTGGTTATAACCTCTAAACCATGAACCAAACAGTGTAGACATGAATAGACAAAGTGGCACAAAAGGACGAAAATTGTTATGAGAATAAATCAAAAATTATTAATTGGTTTGACTGAGGATCGAATTCAGGGCCTTCTGCGTGTAAAGCAGACATGATAACCGCTACACCATGAAACCAGTTGGAATTACTGAACAGTGGTTATAACCCCTACACCCTGAACTACACTGTGCAGACACGAATTGGCAAAGTTGCATAAAATTGTTACGATAATAAATCAAAAATTTATTAATTGGTTTCACTGAGGATCGAACTCAGGGCCTTCTGCGTGTAAAGCAGACATGATAACGGCTACACCATGAAACCAGTTGTAATTACAAAACAGTGGTTATAACCCCTACACCATGAACTAAACTGTGCAGACACGAATTGGCAAAGTGGCATAAAATTTTGCAAATTGTTACGAGAATAAATCAAAAAGTTATTAATTGGTTTCACTGAGGGCCTTCTGCGTGTAAAGCAGACGTGATAACCGCTACACCATGAAACCAGGTGGAATTACCAAACAGTGGTTATAACCCCTAAATCATGAACCAAACAGTGTAGACATGAATAGACAAAGTAGCACAAAATGACGAGAATTGTTAAAAGAATAAATCAAAAATAATTAATTGGTTTGACTGAGGATCGAATTCAGGGCCTTCTGCGTGTAAAGCAGACATGATAACCGCTACACCATGAAACCAGTTGGAATTACTGAACAGTGGTTATAACCCCTACACCCTGAACTACACAGTGCAGACACGAATTGGCAAAGTTGCATAAAATTGTGAAAATTGTTACGATAATAAATCAAAAATTTATTAATTGGTTTCACTGAGGATCGAACTCAGGGCCTTCTGCGTGTAAAGCAGACGTGATAACCGCTAAACCATGAAACCAGTTTGAATTACCAAACAGTGGTTATAACCCCTACACCCTGAACTAAACTGTGCAGACACGAATTGGCAAAGTGGCATAAAATTTTGCAAATTGCTACGAGAATAAATCAAAAATTATTAATTGGTTTCACTGAGGATCGAACTCAGGGCCTTCTGCGTGTAAAGCAGACATGATAACCGCTACACCATGAAACCAGGTGGAATTACCAATCAGTGGTTATAACCTCGACACCATAAGCCAAGCAGTGGAGACACGAATAGACAAAGTGGCACAAAATGACGAAAATTGTTGCGAGAATAAATCAAAAATTGTTAATTGGTTTCACGGAGGATCGAAGTCAGGGCCTTCTGCGTGTAAAGCAGACATGATAACCGCTGCACCATGAAACCAGTTGGAATTACAAAACAGTGGTTATAACCCCTACACCCTGAACTAAACTGTGCAGACACGAATTGGCAAAGTGGCATAAAATTGTGAAAATTTTTACGAGAATAAATCAAAAATTATTAATTGGTTTCACTGAGGATCGAACTCAGGGCCTTCTGCGTGTAAAGGAGACGTGATAACCGCTACACCATGAAACCAGTTGAAATTAACAAACAGTAGTTATAATCACTAAACCATGAAACAAACAGTGTAGACACGAATAGACAAAGTGGCACATAAGGAGGAAAATTGTTTCGAGAATAAATCAAAAATTATTAATTGGTTTCACTGAGGATCGAAGTCAGGTCCTTTTGCGTGTAAAGCAGACGTGATAACTGCTACACCATGAAACCAGTAGAAATTACAAAACAGTGGTTATAAGCCCTAAATCATGAACCAAACAGTGTAGACATGAATAGAAAAAGTGGCACAAAATGACGAAAATTGTTAAAAGAATAAATCAAAAATAATTAATTGGTTTCACTGAGGATCGAACTCAGGGCCTTCTGCGTGTAAAGCAGACATGATAACCGCTACACCATGAAGCCAGATGCAATTACTGTACAGTGGTTATAACCCCTACACCCTGAACTAAACTGTGCAGACACGAATTGGCAAAGTTGCATAAAATTGTGAAAATTGTTACGATAATAAATCAAAAATTTATTAATTGGTTTCACTGAGGATCGAACTCAGGGTCTTCTGCGTGTAAAGCAGATGTGATAACCGCTACACCATGAAACCAGTTGGAATTACCAAACAGTGGTTATAACCTCTAAACCATGAACCAAACAGTGTAGACATGAATAGACAAAGTGGCACAAAAGGACGAAAATTGTTATGAGAAAAAATCAAAAATTATTAATTTGTTTGACTGAGGATCGAAGTCAGAGCCTTCAGCGTGTAAAGCAGACATGATAACCGCTACACCATGAAACCAGTTGGAATTACTGAACAGTGGTTATAACCCCTACACCCTGAACTACACTGTGCAGACAAGAATTGGCAAAGTTGCATAAAATTGTGAAAATTGTTACGATAATAAATCAAAAATTTATTAATTGGTTTCACTGAGTATAGAACTCAGGGCCATCTGCGTGTAAAGCAGACGTGATAACCGCTACACCATGAAAGCAGTTGTAATTACAAAACAGTGGTTATAACCCCTACACCCTGAACTAAACTGTGCAGACACGAAGTGGCAAAGTGGCATAAAATTTTGCAAATTGTTACGAGAATAAATCAAAAAGCTATTAATTGGTTTCACTGAGGATCGAACTCAGGGCCTTCTGCGTGTAAAGCAGACGTGATAACCGCTACACCATGAAACCAGTTGATATTAACAAACAGTGGTTATAATCACTAAATCATGAAACAAACAGTGTAGACACGAATAGACAAAGTGGCACAAAAGGACGAAAATTGTTATGAGAATAAATCAAAAATTATTAATTGGTTTGACTGAGGATCGAAGTCAGGGCCTTCAGCGTGTAAAGCAGACATGATAACAGCTACACCATGAAACCAGTTGGAATTACTGAACAGTGCTTATAACCCCTACACCCTGAACTACATTGTGCAGACAAGAATTGGCAAAGTTGCATAAAGTTGTGAAAATTGTTACGATAATAAATCAAAAATGTATTAATTGGTTTCACTGAGGATCGAACTCAGGGCCTTCTGCGTGTAAAGCAGACGTGATAACCGCTACACCATGAAACCAGTTGTAATTACAAAACAGTGGTTATAACCCCTACACCCTGAACTAACTGTGCAGACACGAAGTGGCAAAGTGGCATAAAATTTTGCAAATTGTTACGAGAATAAATCAAAAAGCTATTAATTGGTTTCACTGAGGATCGAACTCAGGGCCTTCTGCGTGTAAAGCAGACGTGATAACCGCTACACCATGAAACCACTTAGAATTGCCAAAAAGTGGTTGTAACCCCTACACCCTGAACTAAACTGTGCAGACACGAATTGGCAAAGTTGGATAAAATTGTGAAAATTGTTACGAGAATAAATCAAAAATTATTAATTGGTTTCGCTGAAGATTAAACTCAGGGACTTCTGCGTGTATACCAGATGTGATATCCGCTACACCATGAAACCAGTAGGAATTACAAAACAGTGGTTATAAGCCCTAAATCATGAACCAAACAGTGTAGACATGAATAGACAAAGTGGCACAAAATGACGAAAATTTTTAAAAGAAAAAATCAAAAATAATTAATTGGTTTCACTGAGGATCGAACTCAGGCCTTCTGCGTGTAAAGCAGACATGATAACCGCTAAACCATGAAACCAGGTGGAATTACAAAACAGTGGTTATAACCACTAAACCATGAACCAAACAGTGTAGACACGAATAGACAAAGTGGCACAAAAGTACGAAAATTGTTACGAGAATAAATCAAAAATTATTAATTGGTTTCACTGAGGATCGAAGTCAGGTCCTTCTGTGTGTAAAGCAGACGTGATAACTGCTACACCATGAAACCAGTTGGAATTACAAAACAGTGGTTAGAACCCCTACAACCTGAACTAAACTGTGCAGACACGAATAATCAAAGTGGCATAAAATTTTGCAAATTGTTGAGAGAATAAATCAAAATTTATTAATTGGTTTCACTGAGGATCGAACTCAGGGCCTTCTTCGAGTAAAGCAGACGTAATAACCGCTACACTATGAAACCACTTAGAATTACCAAAAAGTGGTTGTAACCGCTACACCCTGAACTAAACTGTGCAGACACGAATTGGCAAAGTTGGATAAAATTGTGAAAATTGTTACGAGAATAAATCAAAAATTATTAATTGGTTTCACTGAGGATTAAACTCAGGGACTTCTGCGTGTATACCAGATGTGATATCCGCTACACCATGAAACCAGTTGGAATTACTGAACAGTGGTTATAACCCCTACACCCTGAACTACACTGTGCAGACAAGAATTGGCAAAGTTGCATAAAATTGTGAAAATTGTTACGATAATAAATCAAAAATTTAATAATTGGTTTCACTGAGGATCGAACTCAGGGCCTTCTGCGTGTAAAGCAGACGTGATAACCGCTACACCATGAAACCAGTTATAATTACGAAACAGTGGTTATAACCCCTACACCCTGAACTAAACTGTGCAGACACGAAGTGGCAAAGTGGCATAAAATTTTGCAAATTGTTACGAGAATAAATCAAAAAGCTATTAAATGGTTTCACTGAGGATCGAACTCAGGGCCTTCTGCGTGTAAAGCAGACGTGATAACCGCTACACCATAAAACCAGGTGGAATTACCAAACAGTGGTTTAACCTCGACACCATAAGCCAAGCAGTGGAGACACGAATAGACAAAGTGGCACAAAATGACGAAAATTTTTGCGAGAATAAATCAAAAATTGTTAATTGGTTTCACAGAGGATCGAAGTCAGGGCCTTCAGCGTGTAAAGCAGACATGATAACCGCTACACCATGAAACCAGTTGGAATTACTGAACAGTGGTTATAACCCCTAAACCCTGAACTACACTGTGCAGACAAGAATTGGCAAAGTTGCATAAAATTGTGAAAATTGTTACGATAATAAATCAAAAATTTATTAATTGGTTTCACTGAGGATCGAAGTCAGGGCCTTCTGCGTGTAAAGCAGACGTGATAACCGCTACACCATGAAACCAGTTGTAATTACAAAACAGTGGTTATAACCAGTACACCCTGAACTAAACTGTGCAGACACGAAGTGGCAAAGTGGCATAACATTTTGCAAATTGTTACGAGAATAAATCAAAAAGCTATTAATTGGTTTCACTGAGGATCAAACTCAGGGCCTTCTTCGTGTAAAGCAGACGTAATAACCGCTACACCATGAAACCACTTAGAATTACCAAAAAGTGGTTGTAACCCCTACACCCTGAACGAAACTGTGCAGACAAGAATTGGCAAAGTTGGATAAAATTGTGAAAATTGTTACGAGAATAAATCAAAAATTATTAGTTGGTTTGACTGAGGATCGAAGTCAGGGCCTTCAGCGTGTAAAGCAGACATGATAACCGCCACACCATGAAACCAGTTGGAATTACTGAACAGTGGTTATAACCCCTACACCCTGAACTACACTGTGCAGACAAGAATTGGCAAAGTTGCATAAAATTGTGAAAATTGTTACGATAATAAATCAAAAATTTATTAATTGGTTTCACTGAGGATCGAACTCAGGGCATTCTGCGTGTAAAGCAGACGTGATAACCGCTACACCATGAAACCAGTTGTAAGTACCAAACAGTGGTTATAACCCCTACACCCTGAACTAAACTGTGCAGACACGAAGTGGCAAAGTGGCATAAAATTTTGCAAATTGTTACGAGAATAAATCAAAAAGGTATTAATTGGTTTCACTGAGGATCGAACTCAGGGCCTTCTGCGTGTAAAGCAGACGTGATAACCGCTACACCATGAAACCAGGTGGAATTACCAAACAGTGGTTTAACCTCGACACCATAAGCCAAGCAGTGGAGACACGAATAGACAAAGTGGCACAAAATGACGAAAATTTTTGCGAGAATAAATCAAAAATTGTTAATTGGTTTCACGGAGGATCGAAGTCAGGGCCTTCTGCGTGTAAAGCAGACGTGATAACCGCTGCACCACGAAACCAGTTGGAATTACAAAACAGTGGTTATAACCCCTACACCCTGAACTAAACTGTGCAGACACGAAGTGGCAAAGTTGCATAAAATTGTGAAAATTGTTACGATAATAAATCAAAAATTTATTAATTGGTTTCACTGAGGATCGAACTCAGGGCCTTCTGCGTGTAAAGCAGACGTGATAACCGCTACACCATAAAACCAGGTGGAATTACCAAACAGTGGTTTAACCTCGACACCATAAGCCAAGCAGTGGAGACACGAATAGACAAAGTGGTACAAAATGACGAAAATTTTTGCGAGAATAAATCAAAAATTGTTAATTGGTTTCACAGAGGATCGAAGTCAGGGCCTTCAGCGTGTAAAGCAGACATGATAACCGCTACACCATGAAACCAGTTGGAATTACAAAACAGTGGTTATAACCCCTACACCCTGAACTACACTGTGCAGACAAGAATTGGCAAAGTTGCATAAAATTGTGAAAATTGTTACGATAATAAATCAAAAATTTATTAATTGGTTTCACTGAGGATCGAACTCAGGGCCTTCTGCGTGTAAAGCAGACGTGATAACCGCTACACCATGAAACCAGTTGTAATTACAAAACAGTGGTTATAACCAGTACACCCTGAACTAAACTGTGCAGACACGAAGTGGCAAAGTGGCATAACATTTTGCAAATTGTTACGAGAATAAATCAAAAAGCTATTAATTGGTTTCATTGAGGATCGAACTCAGGGCCTTCTTCGTGTAAAGCAGACGTAATAACCGCTACACCATGAAACCACTTAGAATTACCAAAAAGTGGTTGTAACCGCTACACCCTGAACTAAACTGTGCAGACACGAATTGGCAAAGTTGGATAAAATTGTGAAAATTGTTATGAGAATAAATCAAAAATTATTAATTGGTTTCACTGAGGATTAAACTCAGGGACTTCTGCGTGTATACCAGATGTGATATCCGCTACACCATGAAACCAGTAGGAATTACAAAACAGTGGTTATAAGCCCTAAATCATGAACCAAACAGTGTAGACATGAATAGACAATGTGGCACAAAATGACGAAAATTGTTGAAAGAATAAATCAAAAAGATATTAATTGGTTTCACTGAGGATCGAACTCAGGGCTTTCTGCGTGTAAAGCAGATGTGATAACCGCTACACCATGAAACCAGATGGAATTACCAAACAGTGGTTTAACCTCGACACCATGAACCAAACAGTGTAGACATGAATAGACAAAGTGGCACAAAAGGACGAAAATTGTTATGAGAATAAATCAAAAATTGTTAATTGGTTTCACGGAGGATCGAAGTCATGGCCTTCAGCGTGTAAAGCAGACGTGATAACTGCTACACCATGAAACCAGTTGGAATTACAAAACAGTGGTTAGAACCCCTACAACCTGAACTAAACTGTGCAGACACGAATAATCAAAGTGGCATAAAATTTTGCAAATTGTTGCGAGAATAAATCAAAATTTATTAATTGGTTTCACTGAGGATCGAACTCAGGGCCTTCTTCGTGTAAAGCAGACGTAATAACTGCTACACCATGAAACCACTTAGAATTACCAAAAAGTGGTTGTAACCGCTACACCCTGAACTAAACTGTGCAGACACGAATTGGCAAAGTTGGATAAAATTGTGAAAATTGTTACGAGAATAAATCAAAAATTATTAATTGGTTTCACTGAGGATTAAACTCAGGGACTTCTGCGTGTATACCAGATGTGATATCCGCTACACCATGAAACCAGTAGGAATTACAAAACAGTGGTTATAAGCCCTAAATCATGAACCAAACAGTGTAGACATGAATAGACAATGTGGCACAAAATGACGAAAATTGTTAAAAGAATAAATCAAAAAGATAATAATTGGTTTCACTGAGGATCGAACTCAGGGCCTTCTTCGTGTAAAGCAGACGTAATAACCGCTACACCATGAAACCACTTAGAATTACCAAAAAGTGGTTGTAACCGCTACACCCTGAACTAAACTGTGCAGACACGAATTGGCAAAGTTGGATAAAATTGTGAAAATTGTTACGAGAATAAATCAAAAATTATTAATTGGTTTCACTGAGGATCGAACTCAGGGCCTTCTGCGTGTAAAGCAGACGTGATAACCGCTACACCATGAAACCAGTTGTAATTACAAAACAGTGGTTATAACCCCTACACCCTGAACTAAACTGTGCAGACACGAAGTGGCAAAGTGGCATAACATTTTGCAAATTGTTACGAGAATAAATCAAAAAGCTATTAATTGGTTTCACTGAGGATCAAACTCAGGGCCTTCTGCGTGTAAAGCAGACGTGATAACCGCTACACCATGAAACCAGGTGGAATTACCAAACAGTGGTTATAACCTCTACACCATAAGCCAAGCAGTGGAGACATGAATAGACAAAGTGGCACAAAATGACGAAAATTGTTGTGAGAATAAATCAAAAATTGTTAATTGGTTTCACAGAGGATCGAAGTCAGGGCCTTCTGCGTGTAAAGCAGACGTGATAACCGCTGCACCACGAAACCAGTTGGAATTACAAAATAGTGGTTATAACCCCTACACCCTGAACTAAACTGTGCAGACACGAATTGGCAAAGTGGTATAAAATTTTGAAAATTTGTACGAGAATAAATCAAAAATTATTAATTGGTTTCACTGAGGATCGAACTCAGGGCCTTCTGCGTGTAAAGCAGACGCGATAACCGCTACACCATGAAACCAGTTGGAATTAACAAACAGTGGTTATAACCACTAAACCATGAACCAAACAGTGTAGACACGAATAGACAAAGTGGCACAAAAGTACGAAAATTGTTACGAGAATAAATCAAAAATTATTAATTGGTTTCACTGAGGATCGAAGTCAGGTCCTTCTGCGTGTAAAGCAGACGTGATAACTGCTACACCATGAAACCAGTTCGAATTACAAAACAGTGGTTAGAACCCCTACAACCTGAACTAAACTGTGCAGACACGAATAATCAAAGTGGCATAAAATTTTGCAAATTGTTGCGAGAATAAATCAAAATTTATTAATTGGTTTCACTGAGGATCGAACTCAGGGCCTTCTTCGTGTAAAGCAGACGTAATAACCGCTACACCATGAAACCACTTAGAATTACCAAAAAGTGGTTGTAACCGCTACACCCTGAACTAAACTGTGCAGACACGAATTGGCAAAGTTGGATAAAATTGTGAAAATTGTTACGAGAATAAATCAAAAATTATTAATTGGTTTCACTGAGGATTAAACTCAGGGACTTCTGCGTGTATACCAGATGTGATATCCGCTACACCATGAAACCAGTAGGAATTACAAAACAGTGGTTATAAGCCCTAAATCATGAACCAAACAGTGTAGACATGAATAGACAATGTGGCACAAAATGACGAAAATTGTTAAAAGAATAAATCAAAAAGATAATAATTGGTTTCACTGAGGATCGAACTCAGGGCCTTCTGCGTGTAAAGCAGATGTGATAACCGCTACACCATGAAACCAGATGAAATTACCAAACAGTGGTTATAACCTCTAAACCATGAACCAAACAGTGTAGACATGAATAGACAAAGTGGCACAAAAGGACGAAAATTGTTATGAGAATAAATCAAAAATTATTAATTGGTTTGACTGAGGATCGAAGTCAGGGCCTTCAGCGTGTAAAGCAGACATGATAACTGCTACACCATGAAACCAGTTGAAATTACTGAACAGTGGTTATAACCCCTACACCCTGAACTACACTGTGCAGACAAGAATTGGCAAAGTTGCATAAAATTGTGAAAATTGTTACGATAATAAATCAAAAATTTATTAATTGGTTTCACTGAGGATCGAACTCAGGGCCTTCTGCGTGTAAAGCAGACGTGATAACCGCTACACCATGAAACCAGTTGTAATTACAAAACAGTGGTTATAACCCCTACACCCTGAACTAAACTGTGCAGACACGAAGTGGCAAAGTGGCATAACATTTTGCAAATTGTTACGAGAATAAATCAAAAAGCTATTAAATGGTTTCACTGAGGATCGAACTCAGGGCCTTCTGCGTGTAAAGCAGACGTGATAACCGCTACACCATGAAACCAGTTGTAATTACAAAACAGTGGTTATAACCCCTACACCCTGAACTAAACTGTGCAGACACGAAGTGGCAAAGTGGCATAACATTTTGCAAATTGTTACGAGAATAAATCAAAAAGCTATTAATTGGTTTCACTGAGGATCAAACTCAGGGCCTTCTTCGTGTAAAGCAGACGTAATAACCGCTACACCATGAAACCACTTAGAATTACCAAAAAGTGGTTGTAACCCCTACACCCTGAACGAAACTGTGCAGACAAGAATTGGCAAAGTTGGATAAAATTGTGAAAATTGTTACGAGAATAAATCAAAAATTATTAATTGGTTTGACTGAGGATCGAAGTCAGGGCCTTCAGCATGTAAAGCAGACATGATAACCGCTACACCATGAAACCAGATGGAATTACCAAACAGTGGTTATAACCTCTAAACCATGAACCAAACAGTGTAGACATGAATAGACAAAGTGGCACAAAAGGACGAAAATTGTTATGAGAATAAATCAAAAATTATTAATTGGTTTGACTGAGGATCGAAGTCAGGGCCTTCAGCGTGTAAAGCAGACATGATAACCGCTACACCATGAAACCAGTTGGAATTACTGAACAGTGGTTATAACCCCTACACCCTGAACTACACTGTGCAGACAAGAATTGGCAAAGTTGCATAAAATTGTGAAAATTGTTACGATAATAAATCAAAAATTTATTAATTGGTTTCACTGAGGATCGAACTCGGGGCCATCTGCGTGTAAAGCAGACGTGATAACCGCTACACCATGAAACCAGTTGTAATTACAAAACAGTGGTTATAACCCCTACACCCTGAACTAAACTGTGCAGACACGAAGTGGCAAAGTGGCATAAAATTTTGCAAATTGTTACGAGAATAAATCAAAAAGCTATTAATTGGTTTCACTGAGGATCGAACTCAGGGCCTTCTGCGTGTAAAACAGACGTGATAACCGCTACACCATGAAACCACTTAGAATTACCAAAAAGTGGTTGTAACCCCTACACCCTGAACTAAACTGTGCAGACACGAATTGGCAAAGTTGGATAAAATTGTGAAAATTGTTACGAGAATAAATCAAAAATTATTAATTGGTTTCGCTGAGGATTAAACTCAGGGACTTCTGCGTGTATACCAGATGTGATATCCGCTACACCATGAAACCAGTAGGAATTACAAAACAATGGTTATAAGCCCTAAATCATGAACCAAACAGTGTAGACATGAATAGACAAAGTGGCACAAAATGACGAAAATTTTTAAAAGAAAAAATCAAAAATAACTAATTGGTTTCACTGAGGATCGAACTCAGGGCTTCTGCGTGTAAAGCAGTCATGATAACCGCTAAACCATGAAAGCAGTTGGAATTATAAAACAGTGGTTATAACCCCTACACCCTGAACTAAACTGTGCAGACACGAATTGGCAAAGTGGCATAAAATTTTGCAAATTGCTACGAGAATAAATCAAAAAGTTACTAATTGGTTTCACTGAGGATCGAACTCTGGGCCTTCTGCGTGTAAAGCAGACGTGATAACCGCTACACCATGAAACCAGGTGGAATTACCAAACAGTGGTTTAACATCGACACCATAAGCCAAGCAGTGGAGACACGAATAGACAAAGTGGCACAAAATGACGAAAATTTTTGCGAGAATAAATCAAAAATTGTTAATTGGTTTCACGGAGGATCGAAGTCAGGGCCTTCAGCGTGTAAAGCAGACATGATAACCGCTACACCATGAAACCAGTGGGAATTACTGAACAGTGGTTATAACCCCTACACCCTGAACTACACTGTGCAGACAAGAATTGGCAAAGTTGCATAAAATTGTGAAAATTGTTACGATAATAAATCAAAAATTTATTAATTGGTTTCACTGAGGATCGAACTCAGGGCCTTCTGCGTGTAAAGCAGACGTGAGAACCGCTACACCATGAAACCAGTTGTAATTACAATACAGTGGTTATAACCAGTACACCCTGAACTAAACTGTGCAGACACGAAGTGGCAAAGTGGCATAAAATTTTGCAAATTGTTACGAGAATAAATCAAAAAGCTATTAATTGATTTCACTGAGGATCAAACTCAGGGCCTTCTGCGTGTAAAGCAGACGTGATAACCGCTACACCATGAAACCAGGTGGAATTGCCAAACAGTGGTTATAACCTCTACACCATAAGCCAAGCAGTGGAGACATGAATAGACAAAGTGGCACAAAATGACGAAAATTTTTGTGAGAATAAATCAAAAATTGTTAATTGGTTTCACAGAGGATCGAAGTCAGGGCCTTCTGCGTGTAAAGCAGACGTGATAACCGCTGCACCACGAAACCAGTTGGAATTACAAAATAGTGGTTATAACCCCTACACCCTAAAATTTTGAAAATTTGTACGAGAATAAATCAAAAATTATTAATTGGTTTCACTGAGAATCGAACTCAAGGCCTTCTGCGTGTAAAGCAGATGTGATATCCGCTACACCATGAAACCAGATGGAATTACCAAACAGTGGTTATAACCTCTTAACCATGAACCAAACAGTGTAGACATGAATAGACAAAGTGGCACAAAAGGACGAAAATTGTTATGAGAATAAATCAAAAATTATTAATTGGTTTGACTGAGGATCGAAGTCAGGGCCTTCAGCGTGTAAAGCAGACATGATAACTGCTACACCATGAAACCAGTTGAAATTACTGAACAGTGGTTATAACCCCTACACCCTGAACTACACTGTGCAGACAAGAATTGGCAAAGTTGCAGAAAATTGTGAAAATTGTTACGATAATAAATCAAAAATGTATTAATTGGTTTCACTGAGGATCGAACTCAGGGCCTTCTGCGTGTAAAGCAGACGTGATAACCGCTACACCATGAAACCAATTGTAATTACAAAACAGTGGTTATAACCCCTACACCCTGAACTAAACTGTGCAGACACGAAGTGGCAAAGTGGCATAAAATTTTGCAAATCGTTACGAGAATGAATCAAAAAGCTATTAATTGGTTTCACTGAGGATCAAACTCAGGGCCTTCTGCGTGTAAAGCAGACGTGATAACCGCTACACCATGAAACCAGGTGGAATTGCCAAACAGTGGTTATAACCTCTACACCATAAGCCAAGCAGTGGAGACATGAATAGACAAAGTGGCACAAAATGACGAAAATTTTTGTGAGAATAAATCAAAAATTGTTAATTGGTTTCACAGAGGATCGAAGTCAGGGCCTTCTGCGTGTAAAGCAGACGTGATAACCGCTGCACCACGAAACCAGTTGGAATTACAAAATAGTGGTTATAACCCCTACACCCTAAAATTTTGAAAATTTGTACGAGAATAAATCAAAAATTATTAATTGGTTTCACTGAGAATCGAACTCAAGGCCTTCTGCGTGTAAAGCAGATGTGATATCCGCTACACCATGAAACCAGATGGAATTACCAAACAGTGGTTATAACCTCTTAACCATGAACCAAACAGTGTAGACATGAATAGACAAAGTGGCACAAAAGGACGAAAATTGTTATGAGAATAAATCAAAAATTATTAATTGGTTTGACTGAGGATCGAAGTCAGGGCCTTCAGCGTGTAAAGCAGACATGATAACTGCTACACCATGAAACCAGTTGAAATTACTGAACAGTGGTTATAACCCCTACACCCTGAACTACACTGTGCAGACAAGAATTGGCAAAGTTGCAGAAAATTGTGAAAATTGTTACGATAATAAATCAAAAATGTATTAATTGGTTTCACTGAGGATCGAACTCAGGGCCTTCTGCGTGTAAAGCAGACGTGATAACCGCTACACCATGAAACCAATTGTAATTACAAAACAGTGGTTATAACCCCTACACCCTGAACTAAACTGTGCAGACACGAAGTGGCAAAGTGGCATAAAATTTTGCAAATCGTTACGAGAATGAATCAAAAAGCTATTAATTGGTTTCACTGAGGATCAAACTCAGGGCCTTCTGCGTGTAAAGCAGACGTGATAACCGCTACACCATGAAACCAGGTGGAATTGCCAAACAGTGGTTATAACCTCTACACCATAAGCCAAGCAGTGGAGACATGAATAGACAAAGTGGCACAAAATGACGAAAATTTTTGTGAGAATAAATCAAAAATTGTTAATTGGTTTCACAGAGGATCGAAGTCAGGGCCTTCTGCATGTAAAGCAGACGTGATAACCGCTGCACCACGAAACCAGTTGGAATTACAAAATAGTGGTTATAACCCCTACACCCTAAAATTTTGAAAATTTGTACGAGAATAAATCAAAAATTATTAATTGGTTTCACTGAGAATCGAACTCAAGGCCTTCTGCGTGTAAAGCAGATGTGATATCCGCTACACCATGAAACCAGATGGAATTACCAAACAGTGGTTATAACCTCTTAACCATGAACCAAACAGTGTAGACATGAATAGACAAAGTGGCACAAAAGGACGAAAATTGTTATGAGAATAAATCAAAAATTATTAATTGGTTTGACTGAGGATCGAAGTCAGGGCCTTCAGCGTGTAAAGCAGACATGATAACTGCTACACCATGAAACCAGTTGAAATTACTGAACAGTGGTTATAACCCCTACACCCTGAACTACACTGTGCAGACAAGAATTGGCAAAGTTGCAGAAAATTGTGAAAATTGTTACGATAATAAATCAAAAATGTATTAATTGGTTTCACTGAGGATCGAACTCAGGGCCTTCTGCGTGTAAAGCAGACGTGATAACCGCTACACCATGAAACCAATTGTAATTACAAAACAGTGGTTATAACCCCTACACCCTGAACTAAACTGTGCAGACACGAAGTGGCAAAGTGGCATAAAATTTTGCAAATCGTTACGAGAATGAATCAAAAAGCTATTAATTGGTTTCACTGAGGATCGAACTCAGGGCCTTCTGCGTGTAAAGCAGACGTGATAACCGCTACACCATGAAACAACTTTGAATTACCAAAAAGTGGTTGTAACCCCTACACCCTGAACTAAACTGTGCAGACACGAATTGGCAAAGTTGGATAAAATTGTGAAAATTGTTACGAGAATAAATCAAAAATTATTAATTGGTTTCGCTGAGGATTAAACTCAGGGACTTCTGCTTGTATACCAGATGTGATATCCGCTACACCATGAAACCAGTAGGAATTACAAAACAGTGGTTATAAGCCCTAAATCATGAACCAAACAGTGTAGACATGAATAGACAAAGTGGCACAAAATGACGAAAATTGTTAAAAGAATAAATCAAAAATAATTAATTGGTTTCACTGAGGATCGAACTCAGGGTCTTCTGCGTGTAAAGCAGACATGATAACCGCTAAACCATGAAACCAGTTGGAATTACAAAACAGTGGTTATAACCCCTACACCCTGAACTGAACTGTGCAGACACGAATTGGCATAGTGGCATAACATTTTGCAAATTGCTACGAGAATAAATCAAAAAGTTACTAATTGGTTTCACTGAGGATCGAACTCAGGGCTTTCTGCGTGTAAAGCAGACGGGATAACCGCTACACCATGAAACCAGGTGGAATTACCAAACAGTGGTTTAACCTCGACACCATAAGCCAAGCAGTGGAGACACGAATAGACAAAGTGGCACAAAATGACGAAAATTGTTGCGAGAATAAATCAAAAATTGTTAATTGGTTTCACGGAGGATCGAAGTCAGGGCCTTCAGCGTGTAAAGCAGATATGATAACCGCTACACCATGAAACCAGTTGGAATTACTGAACAGTGGTTATAACCCCTACACCCTGAACTACACTGTGCAGACAAGAATTGGCAAAGTTGCATAAAATTGTGAAAATTGTTACGATAATAAATCAAAAGTGTATTAATTGGTTTCACTGAGGATCGAACTCAGGGCCTTCTGCGTGTAAAGCAGACGTGATAACCGCTACACCATGAAACCAGTTGGAATTACCAAACAGTGGTTATAACCTCTAAACCATGAACCATACCGTGTAGACATGAATAGACAAAGTGGCACAAAATGACGAAAATTGTTGTGAGAATAAATCAAAAATTGTTAATTGGTTTCACTGAGGATCGAACTCAGGGCCTTCTGCGTGTAAAGCAGACGTGATAACCGCTACACCATGAAACCAGTTGTAATTACAAAACAGTGGTTATCACCCCTACACCCTGAACTAAACTGTGCAGACACGAATTGGCAAAGTGGCATAAAATTTTGCAAATTGTTACGAGAATAAATCAAAAAGTTATTAATTGGTTTCACTGAGGGCCTTCTGCGTATAAAGCAGACGTGATAACCGCTACACCATGAAACCAGGTGGAATTACCAAACAGTAGTTATAACCCCTAAATCATGAACCAAACAGTGTAGACATGAATAGACAAAGTAGCACAAAATGACGAGAATTGTTAAAAGAATAAATCAAAAATCATTAATTGGTTTCACTAAGGATCGAACTCAGGGCCTTCTGCGTGTAAAGCAGACATGATAACCGCTACACCATGAAACCAGTTGGAATTACTGAACAGTGGTTATAACCCCTACACCCTGAACTACACTGTGCAGACACTAATTGGCAAAGTTGCATAAAATTGTGAAAATTGTTACTATAATAAATCAAAAATTTATTAATTGGTTTCACTGAGGATCGAAATCAGGGCCTTCTGCGTGTAAAGCAGACGTGATAACCGCTAAACCATGAAACCAGTTTGAATTACAAAACAGTGGTTATAACCTCGACACCATAATCCAAGCAGTGGAGACACGAATAGTCAAAGTGGCACAAAATGACGAAAATTGTTGCGAGAATAAATCAAAAATTGTTAATTGGTTTCACGGAGGATCGAAGTCAGGGCCTTCTGCGTGTAAAGCAGACATGATAACCGCTGCACCATGAAACCAGTTGGAATTACTGAACAGTGGTTATAACCCCTACACCCTGAACTAAACTGTGCAGACACGAATTGGCAAAGTGGCATAAAATTGTGAAAATTTTTACAAGAATAAATCAAAAATTATTAATTGGTTTCACTGAGGATCGAACTCAGGGCCTTCTGCGTGTAAAGCAGACGTGATAACCGCTACACCATGAAACCAGTTGGAATTAACAAACAGTGGTTATAATCACTAAACCATGAACTAAACTGTGCAGACACGAATTGGCAAAGTTGGATAAAATTGTGAGAATTGTTACGAGAATAAATCAAAAATTATTAATTGGTTTCGCTGAGGATTAAACTCAGGGACTTCTGCGTGTATACCAGATGTGATATCCGTTACACCATGAAACCAGTAGCAATTACAAAACAGTGGTTATAAGCCCTAAATCATGAACCAAACAGTGTAGACATGAATAGACAAAGTGGCACAAAATGACGAAAATTGTTAAAAGAATAAATCAAAAATAATTAATTGGTTTCACTGAGGATCGAACTCTGGGTCTTCTGCGTGTAAAGCAGACATGATAACCGCTAATCCATGAAACCAGTTGGAATTGCTGTACAGTGGTTATAACCCCTACACCCTGAACTAAACTGTGCAGACACGAATTGGCAAAGTTGCATAAAATTGTGAAAATTGTTACGATAATAAATCAAAAAGTTATTAATTGGTTTCACTGAGAATCGAACTCAGGGCCTTCTGCATGTAAAGCAGATGTGATAACCGCTACACCATGAAACCAGTTGGAATTACCAAACAGTGGTTATAACCTCTAAACCATGAACCAAACAGTGTAGACATGAATAGACAAAGTGGCACCAAAGGACGAAAATTGTTATGAGAAAAAATCAAAAATTATTAATTGGTTTGACTGAGGATCGAAGTCAGAGCCTTCAGCGTGTAAAGCAGACATGATAACCGCTACACCATGAAACCAGTTGGAATTACTGAACAGTGGTTATAACCCCTACACCCTGAACTACACTGTGCAGACATGATTTGGCAAAGTTGCATAAAATTTTGCAAATTGCTACGAGAATAAATCAAAAAGTTACTAATTGGTTTCACTGAGGATCGAACTCAGGGCCTTCTGCGTGTAAAGCAGACGTGATAACCGCTACACCATGAAACCAGGTGGAATTACCAAACAGTGGTTATAACCTCTACACCATAAGCCAAGCAGTGGAGACATGAATAGACAAAGTGGCACAAAATGACGAAAATTGTTGTGAGAATAAATCAAAAATTGTTAATTGGTTTCACAGAGGATCGAAGTCAGGGCCTTCTGCGTGTAAAGCAGACGTGATAACCGCTACACCATGAAACCAGTTGTAATTACAAAACAGTGGTTATCACCCCTACACCCTGAACTAAACTGTGCAGACACGAATTGACAAAGTTGCATAAAATTGTGAAAATTGTTACGATAATAAATCAAAAATTTATTAATTGGTTTCACTGAGTATCGAACTCAGGGCATTCTGCGTGTAAAGCAGACGTGATAACCGCTACACCATGAAACCAGTTGCAATTACAAAACAGTGGTTATAACCCCTACACCCTGAACTAATCTGTGCAGACACGAAGTGGCAAAGTGGCATAAAATTTTGCAAATTGTTAGAGAATAAATCAAAAAGCTATTAATTGGTTTCACTGAGGATCGAACTCAGGGCCTTCTGCGTGTAAAGCAGACGTGATAACCGCTACACAATGAAACCAGTTGGAATTACCAAACAGTGGTTATAACCTCTAAACCATGAACGTAACAGTGTAGACATGAATAGACAAAGTGGCACAAAAGGACGAAAATTGTTATGAGAAAAAATCAAAAATTATTAATTGGTTTGACTGAGGATCGAAGTCAGAGCCTTCAGCGTGTAAAGCAGACATGATAACCGCTACACCATGAAACCAGTTGGAATTACTGAACAGTGGTTATAACCCCTACACCCTGAACTACACTGTGCAGACATAAATCGGCAAAGTTGCATAAAATTTTGCAAATTGCTACGAGAATAAATCAAAAAGTTACTAATTGGTTTCACTGAGGATCGAACTCAGGGCCTTCTGCGTGTAAAGCAGACGTGATAACCGCTACACCATGAAACCAGGTGGAATTACCAAACAGTGGTTATAACCTCTACACCATAAGCCAAGCAGTGGAGACATGAATAGACAAAGTGGCACAAAATGACGAAAATTGTTGTGAGAATAAATCAAAAATTGTTAATTGGTTTCACAGAGGATCGAAGTCAGGGCCTTCTGCGTGTAAAGCAGACGTGATAACCGCTGCACCATGAAACCAGTTGGAATTACTGAACAGTGGTTATAACCCCTACACCCTGAACTACACAGTGCAGACACGAATTGGCAAAGTTGCATAAAATTGTGAAAATTGTTACGATAATAAATCAAAAATTTATTAATTGCTTTCACTGAAGATCGAACTCAGGGCCTTCTGCGTGTAAAGAAGACGTGATAACCGCTAAACCATGAAACCAGTTTGAATTACAAAACAGTGGTTATAACCTCGACACCATAAGCCAAGCAGTGGAGACACGAATAGACAAAGTGGCACAAAATGACGAAAATTGTTGCGAGAATAAATCAAAAATTGTTAATTGGTTTCACGGAGGATCGAAGTCAGGGCCTTCTGCGTGTAAAGCAGACATGATAACCGCTGCACCATGAAACCAGTTGGAATTACAAAACAGTGGTTATAACCCCTACACCCTGAACTAAACTGTGCAGACACGAATCGGCAAAGTGGCATAAAATTGTGAAAATTTTTACGAGAATAAATCAAAAATTATTAATTGGTTTCACTGAGGATCGAACTCAAGGCCTTCTGCGTGTAAAGCAGACGTGATAACCGCTACACCATGAAACCAGTTGGAAACAACAAACAGTGGTTATAATCACTAAACCATGAACTAAACTGTGCAGACACGAATTGGCAAAGTTGGATAAAATTGTGAGAATTGTTACGAGAATAAATCAAAAATTATTAATTGGTTTCGCTGAGGATTAATCTCAGGGACTTCTGCGTGTATACCAGATGTGATATCCGCTACACCATGAAACCAGTAGCAATTACAAAACAGTGGTTATAAGCCCTAAATCATGAACCAAACAGTGTAGACATGAATAGACAAAGTGGCACAAAATGACGAAAATTGTTAAAAGAATAAATCAAAAATAATTAATTGGTTTAATTCAGGATCGAACTCAGGGCCTTCTGCGTGTAAAGCAGACATGATAACCGCTAAACCATGAAACCAGTTGGAATTACAATACAGTGGTTATAACCCCTACACCTTGAACTAAACTGTGCAGACTCGAATTGGCAAAGTGGCATAAAATTTTGCAAATTGTTACGATAATAAATCAAAAAGGTATTAATTGGTTTCACTGAGGATCGAACTCAGGGCCTTCTGCGTGTAAAGCATACGTGATAACCGCTACACCATGAAACCAGGTGGAATTACCAAACCGTGGTTATAACCTCGACACCATAAGCCAAGCAGTGGAGACACGAATAGACAAAGTGGCACAAAATGCCGAAAATTGTTGCGAGAATAAATCAAAAATTGTTAATTGGTTTCACGGAGGATCGAAGTCAGGGCCTTCTGCGTGTAAAGCAGACATGATAACCGCTGCACCATGAAACCAGTTGGAATTACAAAACTGTGGTTATAACCCTATACCCAGAACTAAACTGTGCAGACACGAATTGGCAAAGTGGCATAAAATTGTGAAAATTTTTACGAGAATAAATCAAGAATTATTAATTGGTTTCACTGAGGATCGAACTCAGGGCATTCTGCGTGTAAAGCAAACGTGATAACCGCTACACCATGAAACCAGTTGGAATTAACAAACAGTGGTTATAACCACTAAACCATGAACCAAACAGTGTAGACACGAATAGACAAAGTGGCACAAAAGAACGAAAATTGTTACGAGAATAAATCAAAAATTATTAATTGGTTTCACTGAGGATCGAAGTCAGGTCCTTCTGCGTGTAAAGCAGACGTGATAACTGCTACACCATGAAACCAGTTGGAATTACAAAACAGTGGTTAGAACCCCTACAACCTGAACTAAACTGTGCAGACACGAATAATCAAAGTGGCATAAAATTTTGCAAATTGTTACGAGAATAAATCAAAATTTATTAATTGGTTTCACTGAGGATCGAACTCAGGGCCTTCTTCGTGTAAAGCAGACGAAATAACCGCTACACCATGAAACCACTTAGCATTACCAAAAAGTGGTTGTAACCCCTACACCCTGAACTAAACTGTGCAGACACGAATTGGCAAAGTTGGATAAAATTTTGAAAATTGTTACGAGAATAAATCAAAAATTATTAATTGGTTTCACTGAGGATCGAACTCAGGGTCTTCTGCGTGTAAAGCAGACATGATAACCGCTAAACCATGAAACCAGTTGGAATTACAAAACAGTGGTTATAACCCCTACACCCTGAACTGAACTGTGCAGACACGAATTGGCATAGTGGCATAACATTTTGCAAATTGCTACGAGAATAAATCAAAAAGTTACTAATTGGTTTCACTGAGGATCGAACTCAGGGCTTTCTGCGTGTAAAGCAGACGGGATAACCGCTACACCATGAAACCAGGTGGAATTACCAAACAGTGGTTTAACCTCGACACCATAAGCCAAGCAGTGGAGACACGAATAGACAAAGTGGCACAAAATGACGAAAATTGTTGCGAGAATAAATCAAAAATTGTTAATTGGTTTCACGGAGGATCGAAGTCAGGGCCTTCAGCGTGTAAAGCAGATATGATAACCGCTACACCATGAAACCAGTTGGAATTACTGAACAGTGGTTATAACCCCTACACCCTGAACTACACTGTGCAGACAAGAATTGGCAAAGTTGCATAAAATTGTGAAAATTGTTACGATAATAAATCAAAAGTGTATTAATTGGTTTCACTGAGGATCGAACTCAGGGCCTTCTGCGTGTAAAGCAGACGTGATAACCGCTACACCATGAAACCAGTTGGAATTACCAAACAGTGGTTATAACCTCTAAACCATGAACCATACCGTGTAGACATGAATAGACAAAGTGGCACAAAATGACGAAAATTGTTGTGAGAATAAATCAAAAATTGTTAATTGGTTTCACTGAGGATCGAACTCAGGGCCTTCTGCGTGTAAAGCAGACGTGATAACCGCTACACCATGAAACCAGTTGTAATTACAAAACAGTGGTTATCACCCCTACACCCTGAACTAAACTGTGCAGACACGAATTGGCAAAGTGGCATAAAATTTTGCAAATTGTTACGAGAATAAATCAAAAAGTTATTAATTGGTTTCACTGAGGGCCTTCTGCGTATAAAGCAGACGTGATAACCGCTACACCATGAAACCAGGTGGAATTACCAAACAGTAGTTATAACCCCTAAATCATGAACCAAACAGTGTAGACATGAATAGACAAAGTAGCACAAAATGACGAGAATTGTTAAAAGAATAAATCAAAAATCATTAATTGGTTTCACTAAGGATCGAACTCAGGGCCTTCTGCGTGTAAAGCAGACATGATAACCGCTACACCATGAAACCAGTTGGAATTACTGAACAGTGGTTATAACCCCTACACCCTGAACTACACTGTGCAGACACTAATTGGCAAAGTTGCATAAAATTGTGAAAATTGTTACTATAATAAATCAAAAATTTATTAATTGGTTTCACTGAGGATCGAAATCAGGGCCTTCTGCGTGTAAAGCAGACGTGATAACCGCTAAACCATGAAACCAGTTTGAATTACAAAACAGTGGTTATAACCTCGACACCATAATCCAAGCAGTGGAGACACGAATAGTCAAAGTGGCACAAAATGACGAAAATTGTTGCGAGAATAAATCAAAAATTGTTAATTGGTTTCACGGAGGATCGAAGTCAGGGCCTTCTGCGTGTAAAGCAGACATGATAACCGCTGCACCATGAAACCAGTTGGAATTACTGAACAGTGGTTATAACCCCTACACCCTGAACTAAACTGTGCAGACACGAATTGGCAAAGTGGCATAAAATTGTGAAAATTTTTACAAGAATAAATCAAAAATTATTAATTGGTTTCACTGAGGATCGAACTCAGGGCCTTCTGCGTGTAAAGCAGACGTGATAACCGCTACACCATGAAACCAGTTGGAATTAACAAACAGTGGTTATAATCACTAAACCATGAACTAAACTGTGCAGACACGAATTGGCAAAGTTGGATAAAATTGTGAGAATTGTTACGAGAATAAATCAAAAATTATTAATTGGTTTCGCTGAGGATTAAACTCAGGGACTTCTGCGTGTATACCAGATGTGATATCCGTTACACCATGAAACCAGTAGCAATTACAAAACAGTGGTTATAAGCCCTAAATCATGAACCAAACAGTGTAGACATGAATAGACAAAGTGGCACAAAATGACGAAAATTGTTAAAAGAATAAATCAAAAATAATTAATTGGTTTCACTGAGGATCGAACTCTGGGTCTTCTGCGTGTAAAGCAGACATGATAACCGCTAATCCATGAAACCAGTTGGAATTGCTGTACAGTGGTTATAACCCCTACACCCTGAACTAAACTGTGCAGACACGAATTGGCAAAGTTGCATAAAATTGTGAAAATTGTTACGATAATAAATCAAAAAGTTATTAATTGGTTTCACTGAGAATCGAACTCAGGGCCTTCTGCATGTAAAGCAGATGTGATAACCGCTACACCATGAAACCAGTTGGAATTACCAAACAGTGGTTATAACCTCTAAACCATGAACCAAACAGTGTAGACATGAATAGACAAAGTGGCACCAAAGGACGAAAATTGTTATGAGAAAAAATCAAAAATTATTAATTGGTTTGACTGAGGATCGAAGTCAGAGCCTTCAGCGTGTAAAGCAGACATGATAACCGCTACACCATGAAACCAGTTGGAATTACTGAACAGTGGTTATAACCCCTACACCCTGAACTACACTGTGCAGACATGATTTGGCAAAGTTGCATAAAATTTTGCAAATTGCTACGAGAATAAATCAAAAAGTTACTAATTGGTTTCACTGAGGATCGAACTCAGGGCCTTCTGCGTGTAAAGCAGACGTGATAACCGCTACACCATGAAACCAGGTGGAATTACCAAACAGTGGTTATAACCTCTACACCATAAGCCAAGCAGTGGAGACATGAATAGACAAAGTGGCACAAAATGACGAAAATTGTTGTGAGAATAAATCAAAAATTGTTAATTGGTTTCACAGAGGATCGAAGTCAGGGCCTTCTGCGTGTAAAGCAGACGTGATAACCGCTACACCATGAAACCAGTTGTAATTACAAAACAGTGGTTATCACCCCTACACCCTGAACTAAACTGTGCAGACACGAATTGACAAAGTTGCATAAAATTGTGAAAATTGTTACGATAATAAATCAAAAATTTATTAATTGGTTTCACTGAGTATCGAACTCAGGGCATTCTGCGTGTAAAGCAGACGTGATAACCGCTACACCATGAAACCAGTTGCAATTACAAAACAGTGGTTATAACCCCTACACCCTGAACTAATCTGTGCAGACACGAAGTGGCAAAGTGGCATAAAATTTTGCAAATTGTTAGAGAATAAATCAAAAAGCTATTAATTGGTTTCACTGAGGATCGAACTCAGGGCCTTCTGCGTGTAAAGCAGACGTGATAACCGCTACACAATGAAACCAGTTGGAATTACCGAACAGTGGTTATAACCTCTAAACCATGAACGTAACAGTGTAGACATGAATAGACAAAGTGGCACAAAAGGACGAAAATTGTTATGAGAAAAAATCAAAAATTATTAATTGGTTTGACTGAGGATCGAAGTCAGAGCCTTCAGCGTGTAAAGCAGACATGATAACCGCTACACCATGAAACCAGTTGGAATTACTGAACAGTGGTTATAACCCCTACACCCTGAACTACACTGTGCAGACATAAATCGGCAAAGTTGCATAAAATTTTGCAAATTGCTACGAGAATAAATCAAAAAGTTACTAATTGGTTTCACTGAGGATCGAACTCAGGGCCTTCTGCGTGTAAAGCAGACGTGATAACCGCTACACCATGAAACCAGGTGGAATTACCAAACAGTGGTTATAACCTCTACACCATAAGCCAAGCAGTGGAGACATGAATAGACAAAGTGGCACAAAATGACGAAAATTGTTGTGAGAATAAATCAAAAATTGTTAATTGGTTTCACAGAGGATCGAAGTCAGGGCCTTCTGCGTGTAAAGCAGACGTGATAACCGCTGCACCATGAAACCAGTTGGAATTACTGAACAGTGGTTATAACCCCTACACCCTGAACTACACAGTGCAGACACGAATTGGCAAAGTTGCATAAAATTGTGAAAATTGTTACGATAATAAATCAAAAATTTATTAATTGCTTTCACTGAAGATCGAACTCAGGGCCTTCTGCGTGTAAAGAAGACGTGATAACCGCTAAACCATGAAACCAGTTTGAATTACAAAACAGTGGTTATAACCTCGACACCATAAGCCAAGCAGTGGAGACACGAATAGACAAAGTGGCACAAAATGACGAAAATTGTTGCGAGAATAAATCAAAAATTGTTAATTGGTTTCACGGAGGATCGAAGTCAGGGCCTTCTGCGTGTAAAGCAGACATGATAACCGCTGCACCATGAAACCAGTTGGAATTACAAAACAGTGGTTATAACCCCTACACCCTGAACTAAACTGTGCAGACACGAATCGGCAAAGTGGCATAAAATTGTGAAAATTTTTACGAGAATAAATCAAAAATTATTAATTGGTTTCACTGAGGATCGAACTCAAGGCCTTCTGCGTGTAAAGCAGACGTGATAACCGCTACACCATGAAACCAGTTGGAAACAACAAACAGTGGTTATAATCACTAAACCATGAACTAAACTGTGCAGACACGAATTGGCAAAGTTGGATAAAATTGTGAGAATTGTTACGAGAATAAATCAAAAATTATTAATTGGTTTCGCTGAGGATTAATCTCAGGGACTTCTGCGTGTATACCAGATGTGATATCCGCTACACCATGAAACCAGTAGCAATTACAAAACAGTGGTTATAAGCCCTAAATCATGAACCAAACAGTGTAGACATGAATAGACAAAGTGGCACAAAATGACGAAAATTGTTAAAAGAATAAATCAAAAATAATTAATTGGTTTAATTCAGGATCGAACTCAGGGCCTTCTGCGTGTAAAGCAGACATGATAACCGCTAAACCATGAAACCAGTTGGAATTACAATACAGTGGTTATAACCCCTACACCTTGAACTAAACTGTGCAGACTCGAATTGGCAAAGTGGCATAAAATTTTGCAAATTGTTACGATAATAAATCAAAAAGGTATTAATTGGTTTCACTGAGGATCGAACTCAGGGCCTTCTGCGTGTAAAGCATACGTGATAACCGCTACACCATGAAACCAGGTGGAATTACCAAACCGTGGTTATAACCTCGACACCATAAGCCAAGCAGTGGAGACACGAATAGACAAAGTGGCACAAAATGCCGAAAATTGTTGCGAGAATAAATCAAAAATTGTTAATTGGTTTCACGGAGGATCGAAGTCAGGGCCTTCTGCGTGTAAAGCAGACATGATAACCGCTGCACCATGAAACCAGTTGGAATTACAAAACTGTGGTTATAACCCTATACCCAGAACTAAACTGTGCAGACACGAATTGGCAAAGTGGCATAAAATTGTGAAAATTTTTACGAGAATAAATCAAGAATTATTAATTGGTTTCACTGAGGATCGAACTCAGGGCATTCTGCGTGTAAAGCAAACGTGATAACCGCTACACCATGAAACCAGTTGGAATTAACAAACAGTGGTTATAACCACTAAACCATGAACCAAACAGTGTAGACACGAATAGACAAAGTGGCACAAAAGAACGAAAATTGTTACGAGAATAAATCAAAAATTATTAATTGGTTTCACTGAGGATCGAAGTCAGGTCCTTCTGCGTGTAAAGCAGACGTGATAACTGCTACACCATGAAACCAGTTGGAATTACAAAACAGTGGTTAGAACCCCTACAACCTGAACTAAACTGTGCAGACACGAATAATCAAAGTGGCATAAAATTTTGCAAATTGTTACGAGAATAAATCAAAATTTATTAATTGGTTTCACTGAGGATCGAACTCAGGGCCTTCTTCGTGTAAAGCAGACGAAATAACCGCTACACCATGAAACCACTTAGCATTACCAAAAAGTGGTTGTAACCCCTACACCCTGAACTAAACTGTGCAGACACGAATTGGCAAAGTTGGATAAAATTTTGAAAATTGTTACGAGAATAAATCAAAAATTATTAATTGGTTTCGCTGAGGATTAAACTCAGGGACTTCTGCGTGTATACCAGATGTGATATCCGCTACACCATGAAACCAGTAGGAATTACAAAACAGTGGTTATAAGCCCTAAATCATGAACCAAACAGTGTAGACATGAATAGACAAAGTGGCACAAAATGACGAAAATTGTTAAAAGAATAAATCAAAAATAATTAAATGGTTTCACTGAGGATCGAACTCAGGGCCTTCTGCGTGTAAAGCAGACGTGATAACCGCTACACCATGAAACTAGGTGGAAATACCAAACAGTGGTTATAACCTCTACACCATAAGCCAAGCAGTGGAGACACGAATAGACAAAGTGGCACAAAATGACGAAAATTGTTGTGAGAATAAATGGTTAAAACCACTGTTTGTTAATTCCACCTGGTGGAATTAACAAACAGTGGTTTTAACCTCGACACCATAAGCCAAGCAGTGGAGACACGAATAGACAAAGTGGCACAAAATGACGAAAATTGTCGCGAGAATAAATCAAAAATTGTTAATTGGTTTCACTGAGGATCGAACTCAGGGCCTTCTGCGTGTAAAGCAGACGTGATAACCGCTAAACCATGAAACCAGTTGGAATTACAAAACAGTGGTTATAACCCCTACACCCTGAACTAAACTGTGCAGACACGAATTGGCAAAGTTGGATAAAATTGTGAAAATTTTTACGAGAATAAATCAAAAATTATTAATTGGTTTCGCTGAGGATTAAACTCAGGGACTTCTGCGTGTATACCAGATGTGATATCCGCTACACCATGAAACCAGTAGGAATTACAAAACAGTGGTTATAAGCCCTAAATCATGAACCATACAGTGTAGACATGAATAGACGAAGTGGCACAAAATGACGAAAATTGTTAAAAGAATAAATCAAAAATAATTAATTGGTTTCATTCAGGATCGAACTCAGGGCCTTCTGCGTGTAAAGCAGACATGATAACCGCTACACCATGAAACCAGTTGGAATTACTGAACAGTGGTTATAACCCCTACACCCTGAACTACACTGTGCAGACACTAATTGGCAAAGTTGCATAAAATTGTGAAAATTGTTACGATAATAAATCAAAAATTTATTAATTGGTTTCACTGAAGATCGAACTCAGGGCCTTCTGCGTGTAAAGAAGACGTGATAACCGCTACACCATGAAACCAGTTGTAATTACAATACAGTGGTTATAACCAGTACACCCTGAACTAAACTGTGCAGACACGAAGTGGCAAAGTGGCATAACATTTTGCAAATTGTTACGAGAATAAATCAAAAAGCTATTAATTGGTTTCACTGAGGATCAAACTCAGGGCCTTCTGCGTGTAAAGCAGACGTGATAACCGCTACACCATGAAACCAGGTGGAATTGCCAAACAGTGGTTATAACCTCTACACCATAAGCCAAGCAGTGGAGACATGAATAGACAAAGTGGCACAAAATGACGAAAATTGTTAAAAGAATAAATCAAAAAGATATTAATTGGTTTCACTGAGGATCGAACTCAGGGCCTTCTGCGTGTAAAGCAGATGTGATAACCGCTACACCATGAAACCAGATTGAATTACCAATCCAGTGGTTATAACCTCTAAACCATGAACCAAACAGTGTAGACATGAATAGACAAAGTGGCACAAAAGGACGAAAATTGTTATGAGAATAAATCAAAAATTATTAACTGGTTTGACTGAGGATCGAAGTGAGGGCCTTCAGCGTGTAAAGCAGACATGATAACCGCTACACCATGAAACCAGTTGGAATTACTGAACAGTGGTTATAACCCCTACACCCTGAACTACACTGTGCAGACAAGAATTGGCAAAGTTGCATAAAATTGTGAAAATTGTTACGATAATAAATCAAAAATGTATTAATTGGTTTCACTGAGGATCGAACTCAGGGCCTTCTGCGTGTAAAGCAGACGTGATAACCGCTACACGATGAAACCAGTTGTAATTACAAAACAGTGGTTATAACCCCTACACCCTGAACTAAACTCTGCAGACACGAAGTGGCAAAGTGGCATAACATTTTGCAAATTGTTACGAGAATAAATCAAAAAGCTATTAATTGGTTACACTGAGGATCGAACTCAGGGCCTTCTGCGTGTAAAGCAGACGTGATAACTGCTACACCATGAAACCAGGTGGAAATACCAAACAGTGGTTATAACCTCTACACCATAAGCCAAGCAGTGGAGACATGAATAGACAAAGTGGCACAAAATGACGAAAATTGTTGTGAGAATAAATCAAAAATTTTTAATTGGTTTCACAGAGGATCGAAGTCAGGGCCTTCTGCGTGTAAAGCAGACGTGATAACCGCTGCACCACGAAACCAGTTGGAATTACAAAATAGTGGTTATAACCCATACACCCTGAACTAAACTGTGCAGACACGAATTGGCAAAGTGGCATAAAATTTTGAAAATTTTTACGAGAATAAATCAAAAATTATTAATTGGTTTCACTGAGGATCGAACTCAGGGCCTTCTGCGTGTAAAGCAGACGTGATAACCGCTACACCATGAAACCAGTTGGAATTACTAAGCAGTGGTTATAACCGCTAAACCATGAACCAAACAGTGTAGACACGAATAGACAAAGTGGCACAAAAGGACGAAAATTGTTGCGAGACTAAATCAAAATTTATTAATTGGTTTCACTGAGGATCGAACTCAGGGCCTTCTGCGTGTAACGCAGACGTAATAACCGCTACACCATGAAACCAGTAGGAATTACAAAACAGTGGTTATAAGCCCTAAATCATGAACCATACAGTGTAGACATGAATAGACAAAGTGGCACAAAATGACGAAAATTGTTAAAAGAATAAATCAAAATTAATTAATTGGTTTCACTGAGGATCGAACTCAGGGCCTTCTGCGTGTATACCAGATGTGATATTCGCTACACCATGAAACCAGTAGGAATTACAAAACAGTGGTTATAACCCCTAAATCATGAACCAAACAGTGTAGACATGAATAGACAAAGTAGCACAAAATGACGAAAATTGTTAAAAGAATAAATCAAAAATTATTAATTGGTTTGACTGAGGATCGAAGTCAGTGCCTTCTGCGTGTAAAGCAGACATGATAACCGCTAAACCATGAAACCAGTTTGAATTACCAAACAGTGGTTATAACCCCTACACCCTGAACTAAACTGTGCAGACACGAATTGGCAAAGTGGCATAAAATTGTGAAAATTGTTACGATAATAAATCAAAAATTTATTAATTGGTTTCACTGAGGATCGAACTCAGGGCCTTCTGCGTGTAAAGCAGACGTGATAACCGCTACACCATGAAACCAGTTGGAATTACAAAACAGTGGTTATAACCCCTACACCCTGAACTAAACTGTGCAGACACGAATTGGCAAAGTGGCATAAAATTGTGAAAATTTTTACGAGAATAAATCAAAAAGCTATTAATTGGTTTCACTGAGGATCGAACTCAGGGCCTTCTGCGTGTAAAGCAGACGTGATAACCGCTACACCATGAAACCAGTTGGAATTAACAAACAGTGGTTATAATCACTAAACCATGAAACAAACAGTGTAGACACGAATAGACAAAGTGGCACAAAAGAACGAAAATTGTTTCGAGAATAAATCAAAAATTATTAATTGGTTTCACTGAGGATCGAAGTCAGGTCCTTCTGCGTGTAAAGCAGACGTGATAACTGCTACACCATGAAACCAGTTGTAATTACAAAACAGTGGTTATAACCCCTACACCCTGAACTAAACTGTGCAGACACGAATTATCAAAGTGGCATAAAATTTTGCAAATTGTTGCGAGAATAAATCAAAATTTATTAATTGGTTTCACTGAGGATCGAACTCAGGGCCTTCTGCGTGTAAAGCAGACATGATAACCGCTACACCATGAAACCACTTAGAATTACCGAAAAGTGGTTGTAACCCCTACACCCTGAACTAAACTGTGCAGACACGAATTGGCAAAGTTGGATAAAATTGTGAGAATTGTTACGAGAATAAATCAAAAATTATTAATTGGTTTCGCTGAGGATTAAACTCAGGGACTTCTGCGTGTATACCAGATGTGATATCCGCAACACCATGAAACCAGTAGGAATTACAAAACAGTGGTTATAAGCCCCAAATCATGAACCAAACAGTGTAGACATGAATAGACAAAGTGGCATAACATTTTGCAAATTGTTACGAGAATAAATCAAAAAGCTATTAATTGGTTACACTGAGGATCGAACTCAGGGCCTTCTGCGTGTAAAGCAGACGTGATAACTGCTACACCATGAAACCAGGTGGAAATACCAAACAGTGGTTATAACCTCTACACCATAAGCCAAGCAGTGGAGACATGAATAGACAAAGTGGCACAAAATGACGAAAATTGTTGTGAGAATAAATCAAAAATTTTTAATTGGTTTCACAGAGGATCGAAGTCAGGGCCTTCTGCGTGTAAAGCAGACGTGATAACCGCTGCACCACGAAACCAGTTGGAATTACAAAATAGTGGTTATAACCCATACACCCTGAACTAAACTGTGCAGACACGAATTGGCAAAGTGGCATAAAATTTTGAAAATTTTTACGAGAATAAATCAAAAATTATTAATTGGTTTCACTGAGGATCGAACTCAGGGCCTTCTGCGTGTAAAGCAGACGTGATAACCGCTACACCATGAAACCAGTTGGAATTACTAAGCAGTGATTATAACCGCTAAACCATGAACCAAACAGTGTAGACACGAATAGACAAAGTGGCACAAAAGGACGAAAATTGTTGCGAGACTAAATCAAAATTTATTAATTGGTTTCACTGAGGATCGAACTCAGGGCCTTCTGCGTGTAACGCAGACGTAATAACCGCTACACCATGAAACCAGTAGGAATTACAAAACAGTGGTTATAAGCCCTAAATCATGAACCATACAGTGTAGACATGAATAGACAAAGTGGCACAAAATGACGAAAATTGTTAAAAGAATAAATCAAAATTAATTAATTGGTTTCACTGAGGATCGAACTCAGGGCCTTCTGCGTGTATACCAGATGTGATATTCGCTACACCATGAAACCAGTAGGAATTACAAAACAGTGGTTATAACCCCTAAATCATGAACCAAACAGTGTAGACATGAATAGACAAAGTAGCACAAAATGACGAAAATTGTTAAAAGAATAAATCAAAAATTATTAATTGGTTTGACTGAGGATCGAAGTCAGGGCCTTCTGCGTGTAAAGCAGACATGATAACCGCTAAACCATGAAACCAGTTTGAATTACCAAACAGTGGTTATAACCCCTACACCCTGAACTAAACTGTGCAGACACGAATTGGCAAAGTGGCATAAAATTGTGAAAATTGTTACGATAATAAATCAAAAATTTATTAATTGGTTTCACTGAGGATCGAACTCAGGGCCTTCTGCGTGTAAAGCAGACGTGATAACCGCTACACCATGAAACCAGTTGGAATTACAAAACAGTGGTTATAACCCCTACACCCTGAACTAAACTGTGCAGACACGAATTGGCAAAGTGGCATAAAATTGTGAAAATTTTTACGAGAATAAATCAAAAAGCTATTAATTGGTTTCACTGAGGATCGAACTCAGGGCCTTCTGCGTGTAAAGCAGACGTGATAACCGCTACACCATGAAACCAGTTGGAATTAACAAACAGTGGTTATAATCACTAAACCATGAAACAAACAGTGTAGACACGAATAGACAAAGTGGCACAAAAGAACGAAAATTGTTTCGAGAATAAATCAAAAATTATTAATTGGTTTCACTGAGGATCGAAGTCAGGTCCTTCTGCGTGTAAAGCAGACGTGATAACTGCTACACCATGAAACCAGTTGTAATTACAAAACAGTGGTTATAACCCCTACACCCTGAACTAAACTGTGCAGACACGAATTATCAAAGTGGCATAAAATTTTGCAAATTGTTGCGAGAATAAATCAAAATTTATTAATTGGTTTCACTGAGGATCGAACTCAGGGCCTTCTGCGTGTAAAGCAGACATGATAACCGCTACACCATGAAACCACTTAGAATTACCGAAAAGTGGTTGTAACCCCTACACCCTGAACTAAACTGTGCAGACACGAATTGGCAAAGTTGGATAAAATTGTGAGAATTGTTACGAGAATAAATCAAAAATTATTAATTGGTTTCGCTGAGGATTAAACTCAGGGACTTCTGCGTGTATACCAGATGTGATATCCGCAACACCATGAAACCAGTAGGAATTACAAAACAGTGGTTATAAGCCCCAAATCATGAACCAAACAGTGTAGACATGAATAGACAAAGTGCCACAAAATGACGAAAATTGTTAAAAGAATAAATCAAAAATAATTAATTGGTTTCACCGAGGATCGAACTCAGGGCCTTCTGCGTGTAAAGCAGACATGATAACCGCTACACCATGAAACCGCGGTTATAACCACTGTTTAGTAATTCCAACTGGTTTCATGGTGTAGCGGTTATCACGTCTGCTTTACACGCAGAAGGCCCTGACTTCGATCCTCTGTGAAACCAATTAACAATTTTTGACTTATTCTCACAACAATTTTCGTCATTTTGTGCCACTTTGTCTATTCGTGTCTCCACTGCTTGGCTTATGGTGTAGAGGTTATAACCACTGTTTGGTAATTCCACTTGGTTTCGTGGTGTAGCGGTTATCACGTCTGCTTTACACGCAGAAGGCCCTGAGTTCGATCCTTTGTGAAACCAATTAATAGCTTTTTGATTTATTCTCGTAACAATTTGCAAAATTTTATGCATAAAATTGTGAAAATTGTTATAACCACTACACCCTAAACTAAACTGTGTAGACACGAATTGGCATAGTGGCAAAAAATTATGAAAATTGTTACGAGAATAAATCAAAAAGCTATTAATTGGTTTCTCTGAGGATCGAACTCAGGGCCTTCTGCGTGTAAAGCAGACGTGATAACCGCTACACCATGACACCAGTTGGAATTACAAAACAGTGGTTATAACCACTACACCCTAAACTAAACTGTGTAGACACGAATTGGCATAGTGGCAAAAAATTATGAAAATTGTTACGAGAATAAATCAAAAAGCTATTAATTGGTTTCACTGAGGATCGAACTCAGGGACGTTTGCGTGTAAAGCAGACGTGATTTTTCTTTCTTTTATTAAAAGACAAAGCCCACTGGTCCGTCATGTAAAGTAAAAATATTTACATAATATGTTACATACTAATATATTACTTTAATTAACGAAAATTGAATTGGCTTTGATCTCCTGCTCTGCAACTGTGGTCGTCCGACCAATGTTCATAGATGCCCACCGAGAGTGGTGAGTTACAATACCTATCGACATATTGTTGCATAAGACAAAAATAATTATTCTTACTACAAAGCAGATCGTTTATCTAGCTTTTATAATGATAACATTACTAGTGGCTATTACACTTGTACTATCATGTCAATTATATAGAATTGTGAGACTGATTTTGAAATAGCTCAGAATGTTACCTGGAAATCGTTATTAGCGGTATTTTCTGCGAGACCTTCATACCTGACATAGACAAGCGTTTCGTCGTCATTAATGTAATACATCTTATAGTTTCTGAAGACGTTCACAATGGGAATTATTTGTTTGGATGATTTAAATATCTTGTGGCGCAGTATCACTACATGACGAGCCAGCGTCAGTAAATAGTTTGTCAGGGCTAGTTTTGGTTTATCGTCAGAGTCATAAAAACCAAATAATATTATGTAGTTCCTAGCACTCGTTATTGACTGGTATGGAAAAATGTATGATATTAATTTGAATACAAACTGCCAGATAGGTGAGGTAGTAATACAGCCCGTTAGCATGTTTATTACCGTTTCCTCTTCAACTGTACAAAAGTCGCAGAGGGCGGAATCAAGAACGCCGATTTTGTTAAGTAACGTATTGGTAAAAATAACGTTGTGTATATTTTTGAAATTTAAATCGCTTAGTAGGTTAGGCGTGATGCCACCGTAGATATTGCGCCATATTATTCTGAAGTCTATTTGAGGAAAGCGATGTGACCAGTAGAATGTGCAAATCGGTTCCACAATTTTGTTCATGCCAACGAGTTGAGACAAAAGCTTGGTTGTACATGTACTTATTGTATATGAGTGCTGTTTGTGCTTGATCTGAATTTCTGACATTACTAGGTTGGGTGTTAATGCTTGTTTACAACATTGTTTGACCCACGATGACGGAATAGCGTCCTTAATACCCTTATACTGTTTACAAACAATTTTTGTTTGAGCTGTATTGGACAAAATGGAACCAAAATGGAACCCTTGTTCTATAATCCACTCATTACTTCAAATGGAAATGTTTTATTTCAACGTCAATTTTTAAAATATGGAATCACAAAAATCAAAGATATATTATATTTATATAATATATCTTATATATATAATACATATTATATTTATATAATATATCTTTGTTTTGTAATTCCAACTGGTTTCATGGTGTAGCAGTTATCACGTCTGCTTTACACGCAGAAGGACCTGACTTCGATCCTCAGTGAAACCAATTAATAATTTTTGATTTATTCTCGAAACAATTTTCGTTCTTTTGTGCCACTTTGTCTATTCGTGTCTACACTGTTTGTTTCATGGTTTAGTGATTATAACCACTGTTTGTTAATTCCAACTGGTTTCATGGTGTAGCGGTTATCACGTCTGCTTTACACGCAGAAGACCCTGAGTTCGATCCTCAGTGAAACCAATTAATAGCTTTTTGATTTATTCTCGTAACAATTTGCAAAATTTTATGCCACTTTGCCACTTCGTGTCTGCACAGATTAGTTCAGGGTGTAGGGGTTATAACCACTGTTTTGTAATTACAACTGCTTTCATGGTGTAGCGGTTATCACGTCTGCTTTACACGCAGAAGGCCCTTAGTTCGATACTCAGTGAAACCAATTAATAATTTTTTGATATATTATCGTAACAATTTTCACAATTTTATGCAACTTTGCCAATTCGTGTCTGCACAGTTTAGTTCAGGGTGTAGGGGTTATAACCACTGTACAGTAATTCCAACTGGTTTCATGGTGTAGTGGTTATCATGTCTGCTTTACACGCAGAAGGCCCTGAGTTCGATCCTCAGTGAAACCAATTAATTATTTTTGATTTATTCTTTTAACAATTTTCGTCATTTTGTGCCACTTTTTCTATTCATGTCTACACTGTTTGGTTCATGATTTAGGGGTTCTAACCACTGTTTTGTAATTCCAACTGGTTTCATGGTGTAGCAGTTATCACGTCTGCTTTACACGCAGAAGGACCTGACTTCGATCCTCAGTGAAACCAATTAATAATTTTTGATTTATTCTCGAAACAATTTTCCTCCTTATGTGCCACTTTGTCTATTCGTGTCTACACTGTTTGTTTCATGGTTTAGATATTATAACCACTGTTTGTTAATTTCAACTGGTTTCATGGTGTAGCGGTTATCACGTCTGCTTTACACGCAGAAGGCCATGAGTTCGATCCTCAGTGAAACCAATTAATAATTTTTGATTTATTCTCGTAAAAATTTTCACAAATTTATGCCACTTTGCCAATTCGTGTCTGCACAGTTTAGTTCAGGGTGTAGGGGTTATAACCACTGTTTTGTAATTCCAACTGGTTTCATGGTTTAGCGGTTATCACGTCTGCTTTACACGCAGAAGGCCCTGAGTTCGATCCTCAGTGAAACCAATTAATACATTTTTGATTTATTATCGTAACAATTTTCACAATTTTATGCCACTTTGCCAATTCGTGTCTGCACAGTTTAGTTCAGGGTGTAGGGGTTATAACCACTGTTTGGTAATTCCAACTGGTTTCATGGTTTAGCGGTTATCATGTCTGCTTTACACGCAGAAGGCCCTGAGTTCGATCCTCAGTGAAACCAATTAATGATTTTTGATTTATTCTTTTAACAATTCTCGTCATTTTGTGCTACTTTGTCTATTCATGTCTACACTGTTTGGTTCATGATTTAGGGGTTATAACCACTGTTTGGTAATTCCACCTGGTTTCATGGTGTAGCGGTTATCACGTCTGCTTTACACGCAGAAGGCCCTCAGTGAAACCAATTAATAACTTTTTGATTTATTCGCGTAACAATTTGCAAAATTTTATGCCACTTTGCCAATTCGTGTCTGCACAGTTTAGTTCAGGGTGTACTGGTTATAACCACTGTTTTGTAATTACAACTGGTTTCATGGTGTAGCCGTTATCACGTCTGCTTTACACGCAGAAGGCCCTGACTTCGATCCTCAGTGAAACCAATTAATAAATTTTTGATTTATTATCGTAACAATTTTATGCAACTTTGCCAATTCGTGTCTGCACAGTGTAGTTCAGGGTGTAGGGGTTATAACCACTGTTCAGTAATTCCAACTGGTTTCATGGTGTAGCGGTTATCATGTCTGCTTTACACGCAGAAGGCCCTGACTTCGATCCTCAGTCAAACCAATTAATAATTTTTGATTTATTCTTTTAACAATTTTCGTCATTTTGTGCTACTTTGTCTATTCATGTCTACACTGTTTGGTTCATGATTTAGGGGTTATAACCACTGTTTTGTAATTCCTACTGGTTTCATGGTGTAGCGAATATCACATCTGGTATACACGCAGAAGGCCCTGAGTTCGATCCTCAGTGAAACCAATTAATTAATTTTGATTTATTCTTTTAACAATTTTCGTCATTTTGTGCCACTTTGTCTATTCATGTCTACACTGTATGGTTCATGATTTAGGGCTTATAACCACTGTTCTGTAATTCCTACTGGTTTCATGGTGTAGCGGTTATTACGTCTGCTTTACACGCAGAAGGCCCTGAGTTCGATCCTCAGTGAAACCAATTAATAATTTTTGATTTATTCTCGTAACAATTTTCACAATTTTATGCCACTTTGCCAATTCGTGTCTGCACAGTTTAGTTCAGGGTGTATGGGTTATAACCACTATTTTGTAATTCCAACTGGTTTCGTGGTGCAGCGGTTATCACGTCTGCTTTACGCGCAGAAGGCCCTGACTTCGATCCTCTGTGAAACCAATTAAAAATTTTTGATTTATTCTCACAACAATTTTCGTCATTTTGTGCCACTTTGTCTATTCATGTCTCCACTGCTTGGCTTATGGTGTAGAGGTTATAACCACTGTTTGGTAATTCCACCTGGTTTCATGGTGTAGCAGTTATCACGTCTGCTTTACACGCAGAAGGCCCTGAGTTCGATCCTCAGTGTAACCAATTAATAGCTTTTTGATTTATTCTCGTAACAATTTGCAAAATGTTATGCCACTTTGCCACTTCGTGTCTGCAGAGTTTAGTTCAGGGTGTAGGGGTTATAACCACTGTTTTGTAATTACAACTGGTTTCATCGTGTAGCGGTTATCACGTCTGCTTTACACGCAGAAGGCCCTGAGTTCGATCCTCAGTGAAACCAATTAATAAATTTTTGATTTATTATCGTAACAATTTTCACAATTTTATGCAACTTTGCCAATTCTTGTCTGCACAGTGTAGTTCAGGGTGTAGGGGTTATAACCACTGTTCAGTAATTCCAACTGGTTTCATGGTGTAGCGGTTATCATGTCTGCTTTACACGCTGAAGGCCCTCACTTCGATCCTCAGTCAAACCAATTAATAATTTTTGATTTATTCTCATAACAATTTTCGTCCTTTTGTGCCACTTTGTCTATTCATGTCTACACTGTTTGGTTCATGGTTTAGAGGTTATAACCACTGGATTGGTAATTCAATCTGGTTTCATGGTGTAGCGGTTATCACATCTGCTTTACACGCAGAAGGCCCTGAGTTCGATCCTCAGTGAAACCAATTAATATCTTTTTGATTTATTCTTTTAACAATTTTCGTCATTTTGTGCCACTTTGTCTATTCATGTCTACACTGTATGGTTCATGATTTAGGGCTTATAACCACTGTTTTGTAATTCCTACTGGTTTCATGGTGTAGCGGATAGCACATCTGGTATACACGCAGAAGTCCCTGAGTTTAATCCTCAGCGAAACCAATTAATAATTTTTGATTTATTCTCGTAAAAATTTTCACAATTTTATCCAACTTTGCCAATTCGTGTCTGCACAGTTTAGTTCAGGGTGTAGTGGTTATAACCACTGTTTTGTAATTCCAACAGGTTTCATGGTTTAGCGGTTATCACGTCTGCTTTACACGCAGAAGGCCCTGAGTTCGATCCTCAGTGAAACCAATTAATACATTTTTGATTTATTATCGTAACAATTTTCACAATTTTATGCCACTTTGTCTATTCGTGTCTCCACTGCTTGGCTTATGGTGTCGAGGTTAAAACCACTGTTTGTTAATTCCACCAGGTGGAATTAACAAACAGTGGTTTTAACCATTTATTCTCACAACAATTTTCGTCATTTTGTGCCACTTTGTCTATTCGTGTCTCCACTGCTTGGCTTATGGTGTAGAGGTTATAACCACTGTTTGGTATTTCCACCTAGTTTCATGGTGTAGCGGTTATCACGTCTGCTTTACACGCAGAAGGCCCTGAGTTCGATCCTCAGTGAAACCATTTAATTATTTTTGATTTATTCTTTTAACAATTTTCGTCATTTTGTGCCACTTTGTCTATTCATGTCTACACTGTTTGGTTCATGATTTAGGGCTTATAACAACTGTTTTGTAATTCCTACTGGTTTCATGGTGTAGCGGATATCACATCTGGTATACACGCAGAAGTCCCTGAGTTTAATCCTCAGCGAAACCAATTAATAATTTTTGATTTATTCTCGTAACAATTTTCACAATTTTATGCCACTTTGCCAATTCGTGTCTGCACAGTTTAGTTCTGGGTATAGGGTTATAACCACAGTTTTGTAATTCCAACTGGTTTCATGGTGCAGCGGTTATCATGTCTGCTTTACACGCAGAAGGCCCTGACTTCGATCCTCCGTGAAACCAATTAACAATTTTTGATTTATTCTCGCAACAATTTTCGGCATTTTGTGCCACTTTGTCTATTCGTGTCTCCACTGCTTGGCTTATGGTGTCGAGGTTATAACCACTGTTTGGTAATTCCACCTGGTTTCATGGTGTAGCGGTTATCACGTCTGCTTTACACGCAGAAGGCCCTGAGTTCGATCCTCAGTGAAACCAATTAATACCTTTTTGATTTATTATCGTAACAATTTGCAAAATTTTATGCCACTTTGCCAATTCGTGTCTGCACAGTTTAGTTCAAGGTGTAGGGGTTATAACCACTGTATTGTAATTCCAACTGGTTTCATGGTTTAGCGGTTATCATGTCTGCTTTACACGCAGAAGGCCCTGAGTTCGATCCTGAATGAAACCAATTAATTATTTTTGATTTATTCTTTTAACAATTTTCGTCATTTTGTGCCACTTTGTCTATTCATGTCTACACTGTTTGGTTCATGATTTAGGGCTTATAACCACTGTTTTGTAATTGCTACTGGTTTCATGGTGTAGCGGATATCACATCTGGTATACACGCAGAAGTCCCTGAGTTTAATCCTCAGCGAAACCAATTAATAATTTTTGATTTATTCTCGTAACAATTCTCACAATTTTATCCAACTTTGCCAATTCGTGTCTGCACAGTTTAGTTCATGGTTTAGTGATTATAACCACTGTTTGTTATTTCCAACTGGTTTCATGGTGTAGCGGTTATCACGTCTGCTTTACACGCAGAAGGCCCTGAGTTCGATCCTCAGTGAAACCAATTAATAATTTTTGATTTATTCTCGTAAAAATTTTCACAATTTTATGCCACTTTGCCAATTCGTGTCTGCACAGTTTAGTTCAGGGTGTAGGGGTTATAACCACTGTTTTGTAATTCCAACTGGTTTCATGGTGCAGCGGTTATCATGTCTGCTTTACACGCAGAAGGCCCTGACTTCGATCCTCCGTGAAACCAATTAACAATTTTTGATTTATTCTCGCAACAATTTTCGTCATTTTGTGCCACTTTGTCTATTCGTGTCTCCACTGCTTGGCTTATGGTGTCGAGGTTAAAACCACTGTTTGTTAATTCCACCAGGTGGAATTAACAAACAGTGGTTTTAACCATTTATTCTCACAACAATTTTCGTCATTTTGTGCCACTTTGTCTATTCGTGTCTCCACTGCTTGGCTTATGGTGTAGAGGTTATAACCACTGTTTGGTATTTCCACCTAGTTTCATGGTGTAGCGGTTATCACGTCTGCTTTACACGCAGAAGGCCCTGAGTTCGATCCTCAGTGAAACCATTTAATTATTTTTGATTTATTCTTTTAACAATTTTCGTCATTTTGTGCCACTTTGTCTATTCATGTCTACACTGTTTGGTTCATGATTTAGGGCTTATAACCACTGTTTTGTAATTCCTACTGGTTTCATGGTGTAGCGGATATCACATCTGGTATACACGCAGAAGTCCCTGAGTTTAATCCTCAGCGAAACCAATTAATAATTTTTGATTTATTCTCGTAACAATTTTCACAATTTTATGCCACTTTGCCAATTCGTGTCTGCACAGTTTAGTTCTGGGTATAGGGTTATAACCACAGTTTTGTAATTCCAACTGGTTTCATGGTGCAGCGGTTATCATGTCTGCTTTACACGCAGAAGGCCCTGACTTCGATCCTCCGTGAAACCAATTAACAATTTTTGATTTATTCTCGCAACAATTTTCGGCATTTTGTGCCACTTTGTCTATTCGTGTCTCCACTGCTTGGCTTATGGTGTCGAGGTTATAACCACTGTTTGGTAATTCCACCTGGTTTCATGGTGTAGCGGTTATCACGTCTGCTTTACACGCAGAAGGCCCTGAGTTCGATCCTCAGTGAAACCAATTAATACCTTTTTGATTTATTATCGTAACAATTTGCAAAATTTTATGCCACTTTGCCAATTCGTGTCTGCACAATTTAGTTCAAGGTGTAGGGGTTATAACCACTGTATTGTAATTCCAACTGGTTTCATGGTTTAGCGGTTATCATGTCTGCTTTACACGCAGAAGGCCCTGAGTTCGATCCTGAATGAAACCAATTAATTATTTTTGATTTATTCTTTTAACAATTTTCGTCATTTTGTGCCACTTTGTCTATTCATGTCTACACTGTTTGGTTCATGATTTAGGGCTTATAACCACTGTTTTGTAATTGCTACTGGTTTCATGGTGTAGCGGATATCACATCTGGTATACACGCAGAAGTCCCTGAGTTTAATCCTCAGCGAAACCAATTAATAATTTTTGATTTATTCTCGTAACAATTCTCACAATTTTATCCAACTTTGCCAATTCGTGTCTGCACAGTTTAGTTCATGGTTTAGTGATTATAACCACTGTTTGTTATTTCCAACTGGTTTCATGGTGTAGCGGTTATCACGTCTGCTTTACACGCAGAAGGCCCTGAGTTCGATCCTCAGTGAAACCAATTAATAATTTTTGATTTATTCTCGTAAAAATTTTCACAATTTTATGCCACTTTGCCAATTCGTGTCTGCACAGTTTAGTTCAGGGTGTAGGGGTTATAACCACTGTTTTGTAATTCCAACTGGTTTCATGGTGCAGCGGTTATCATGTCTGCTTTACACGCAGAAGGCCCTGACTTCGATCCTCCGTGAAACCAATTAACAATTTTTGATTTATTCTCGCAACAATTTTCGTCATTTTGTGCCACTTTGTCTATTCGTGTCTCCACTGCTTGGCTTATGGTGTCGAGGTTATAACCACTGTTTTGTAATTCAAACTGGTTTCATGGTTTAGCGGTTATCACGTCTGCTTTACACGCAGAAGGCCCTGAGTTCGATCCTCAGTGAAAGCAATTAATAAATTTTTGATTTATTATCGTAACAATTTTCACAATTTTATGCAACTTTGCCAATTCGTGTCTGCACTGTGTAGTTCAGGGTGTAGGGGTTATAACCACTGTTCAGTAATTCCAACTGGTTTCATGGTGCAGCGGTTATCACGTCTGCTTTACACGCAGAAGGCCCTGACTTCGATCCTCTGTGAAACCAATTAACAATTTTTGATTTATTCTCACAACAATTTTCGTCATTTTGTGCCACTTTGTCTATTCATGTCTCCACTGCTTGGCTTATGGTGTAGAGGTTATAACCACTGTTTGGTAATTCCACCTGGTTTCATGGTGTAGCGGTTATCACGTCTGCTTTACACGCAGAAGGCCCTGAGTTCGATCCTCAGTGAAACCAATTAGTAACTTTTTGATTTATTCTCGTAGCAATTTGCAAAATTTTATGCAACTTTGCCAATTCATGTCTGCACAGTGTAGTTCAGGGTGTAGGGGTTATAACCACTGTTCAGTAATTCCAACTGGTTTCATGGTGTAGCGGTTATCATGTCTGCTTTACACGCTGAAGGCTCTGACTTCGATCCTCAGTCAAACCAATTAATAATTTTTGATTTTTTCTCATAACAATTTTCGTCCTTTTGTGCCACTTTGTCTATTCATGTCTACACTGTTTGGTTCATGGTTTAGAGGTTATAACCACTGTACAGCAATTCCAACTGGTTTCATGGATTAGCGGTTATCATGTCTGCTTTACACGCAGAAGACCCAGAGTTCGATCCTCAGTGAAACCAATTAATTATTTTTGATTTATTCTTTTAACAATTTTCGTCATTTTGTGCCACTTTGTCTATTCATGTCTACACTGTTTGGTTCATGATTTAGGGCTTATAACCACTGTTTTGTAATTGCTACTGGTTTCATGGTGTAGCGGATATCACATCTGGTATACACGCAGAAGTCCCTGAGTTTAATCCTCAGCGAAACCAATTAATAATTTTTGATTTATTCTCGTAACAATTCTCACAATTTTATCCAACTTTGCCAATTCGTGTCTGCACAGTTTAGTTCATGGTTTAGTGATTATAACCACTGTTTGTTAATTCCAACTGGTTTCATGGTGTAGCGGTTATCACGTCTGCTTTACACGCAGAAGGCCCTGAGTTCGATCCTCAGTGAAACCAATTAATAATTTTTGATTTATTCTCGTAAAAAATTTCACAATTTTATGCCACTTTGCCAATTCGTGTCTGCACAGTTTAGTTCAGGGTGTAGGGGTTATAACCACTGTTTTGTAATTCCAACTGGTTTCATGGTGCAGCGGTTATCATGTCTGCTTTACACGCAGAAGGCCCTGACTTCGATCCTCCGTGAAACCAATTAACAATTTTTGATTTATTCTCGCAACAATTTTCGTCATATTGTGCCACTTTGACTATTCGTGTCTCCACTGCTTGGATTATGGTGTCGAGGTTATAACCACTGTTTTGTAATTCAAACTGGTTTCATGGTTTAGCGGTTATCACGTCTGCTTTACACGCAGAAGGCCCTGAGTTCGATCCTCAGTTAAACCAATTAATAATTTTTGATTTATTCTCGTAACAATTTGCAAAATTTTATGCCACTTTGCCAATTCGTGTCTGCACAGTTTAGTTCAGGGTGTAGGGGTGATAACCACTGTTTTGTAATTACAACTGGTTTCATGGTGTAGCGGTTATCACGTCTGCTTTACACGCAGAAGGCCCTGACTTCGATCCTCTGTGAAACCAATTAACAATTTTTGATTTATTCTCACAACAATTTTCGTCATTTTGTGCCACTTTGTCTATTCATGTCTCCACTGCTTGGCTTATGGTGTAGAGGTTATAACCACTGTTTGGTAATTCCACCTGGTTTCATGGTGTAGCGGTTATCACGTCTGCTTTACACGCAGAAGGCCCTGAGTTCGATCCTCAGTGAAACCAATTAGTAACTTTTTGATTTATTCTCGTAGCAATTTGCAAAATTTTATGCAACTTTGCCAAATCATGTCTGCACAGTGTAGTTCAGGGTGTAGGGGTTATAACCACTGTTCAGTAATTCCAACTGGTTTCATGGTGTAGCGGTTATCATGTCTGCTTTACACGCAGAAGACCCTGACTTCGATCCTCAGTCAAACCAATTAATAATTTTTGATTTATTCTCATAACAATTTTCGTCCTTTTGTGCCACTTTGTCTATTCATGTCTACACTGTATGGTTCATGGTTTAGAGGTTATAACCACTGTTTGGTAATTCCAACTGGTTTCATGGTGTAGCGGTTATCACGTCTGCTTTACACGCAGAAGGCCCTGAGTTCGATCCTCAGTGAAACCAATTAATACATTTTTGATTTATTATCGTAACAATTTTCACAATTTTATGCAACTTTGCCAATTCTTGTCTGCACAGTGTAGTTCAGGGTGTAGGGGTTATAACCACTGTTCAGTAATTCCAACTGGTTTCATGGTGTAGCGGTTATCATGTCTGCTTTACACGCTGAAGGCCCTGACTTCGATCCTCCGTGAAACCAATTAACAATTTTTGATTTATTCTCGCAACAATTTTCGTCATTTTGTGCCACTTTGTCTATTCGTGTCTCCACTGCTTGGCTTATGGTGTCGAGGTTAAACCACTGTTTGGTAATTCCACCTGGTTTCATGGTGTAGCGGTTATCCCGTCTGCTTTACACGCAGAAGGCCCTGAGTTCGATCCTTAGTGAAACCAATTAATGATTTTTGATTTATTCTTTTAACAATTCTCGTCATTTTGTGCTACTTTGTCTATTCATGTCTACACTGTTTGGTTCATGATTTAGGGGTTATAACTACTGTTTGGTAATTCCACCTGGTTTCATGGTGTAGCGGTTATCCCGTCTGCTTTACACGCAGAAAGCCCTGAGTTCGATCCTCAGTGAAACCAATTAGTAACTTTTTGATTTATTCTCGTAGCAATTTGCAAAATGTTATGCCACTATGCCAATTCGTGTCTGCACAGTTTAGTTCAGGGTGTAGGGGTTATAACCACTGTTTTGTAATTCCAACTGGTTTCATGGTTTAGCGGTTATCATGTCTGCTTTACACGCAGAAGACCCTGAGTTCGATCCTCAGTGAAACCAATTAATTATTTTTGATTTATTCTTTTAACAATTTTCGTCATTTTGTGCCACTTTGTCTATTCATGTCTACACTGTTTGGTTCATGATTTAGGGCTTATAACCACTGTTTTGTAATTCCTACTGGTTTCATGGTGTAGCGGATATCACATCTGGTATACACGCAGAAGTCCCTGAGTTTAATCCTCAGCGAAACCAATTTATAATTTTTGATTTATTCTCGTAACAATTTTCACAATTTTATCCAACTTTGCCAATTCGTGTCTGCACAGTTTAGTTCAGGGTGTAGGGGTTACAACCACTTTTTGGTAATTATAAGTGGTTTCATGGTGTAGCGGTTATCACGTCTGCTTTACACGCAGAAGGCCCTGAGTTCGATCCTCAGTGAAACCAATTAATAGCTTTTTGATTTATTCTCGTAACAATTTGCAAAATTTTATGCCACTTTGCCACTTCGTGTCTGCACAGTTTAGTTCAGGGTGTAGGGGTTATAACCACTGTTTTGTAATTACAATTGGTTTCATGGTGTAGCGGTTATCACGTCTGCTTTACACGCAGAAGGCCCTGAGTTCGATCCATAGTGAAACCAATTAATACATTTTTGATTTATTATCGTAACAATTTTCACAATTTTATGCAACTTTGCCAATTCTTGTCTGCACAGTGTAGTTCAGGGTGTAGGGGTTATAACCACTGTTCAGTAATTTCAACTGGTTTCATGGTGTAGCAGTTATCATGTCTGCTTTACACGCTGAAGGCTCTGACTTCGATCTTCAGTCAAACCAATTAATAATTTTTGATTTTTTCTCATAACAATTTTCGTCCTTTTGTGCCACTTTGTCTATTCATGTCTACACTGTTTGGTTCATGGTTTAGAGGTTATAACCACTGTTTGGTAATTCCAACTGGTTTCATGGTGTAGCGGTTATCACATCTGCTTTACACGCAGAAGGCTTTGAGTTCGATTCTCAGTGAAACCAATTAATAATTTTTGATTTATTCTCGTACAAATTTTCAAAATTTTAGGGTGTAGGGGTTATAACCACTATTTTGTAATTCCAACTGGTTTCGTGGTGCAGCGGTTATCACGTCTGCTTTACACGCAGAAGGCCCTGACTTCGATCTTCTGTGAAACCAATTAACAATTTTTGATTTATTCTCACAACAATTTTCGTCATTTTGTGCCACTTTGTCTATTCATGTCTCAACTGCTTGGCTTATGGTGTAGAGGTTATAACCACTGTTTGGCAATTCCACCTGGTTTCATGGTGTAGCGGTTATCACGTCTGCTTTACACGCAGAAGGCCCTGAGTTTGATCCTCAGTGAAACCAATTAATAGCTTTTTGATTTATTATCTTAACAATTTTCACAATTTTATGCCACTTTGCCACTTCGTGTCTGCACAGTTTAGTTCAGGGTGTACTGGTTATAACCACTGTATTGTAATTGCAACTGGTTTCATGGTGTAGCGGTTATCACGTCTGCTTTACACGCAGAAGGCCCTGAGTTCGATCCTCAGTGAAACCAATTAATAAATTTTTGATTTATTATCGTAACAATTTTCACAATTTTATGCAACTTTGCCAATTCTTGTCTGCACAGTGTAGTTCAGGGTGTAGGGGTTATAACCACTGTTCAGTAATTCCCACTGGTTTCATGGTGTAGCGGTTATCATGTCTGCTTTACACGCTGAAGGCCCTGACTTCGATCCTCCGTGAAACCAATTAACAATTTTTGATTTATTCTCGCAAAAATTTTCGTCATTTTGTGCCACTTTGTCTATTCGTGTCTCCACTGCTTGGCTTATGGTGTCGAGGTTAAACCACTGTTTGGTAATTCCACCTGGTTTCATGGTGTAGCGGTTATCACGTCTGCTTTACACGCAGAAGGCCCAGAGTTCGATCATCAGTGAAACCAATTAGTAACTTTTTGATTTATTCTCGTAGCAATTTGCAAAATTTTATGCCACTTTGCCAATTCGTGTCTGCACAGTTTAGTTCAGGGTGTAGGGGTTATAACCACTGTTTTGTAATTACAATTGGTTTCATGGTGTAGCGGTTATCACGTCTGCTTTACACGCAGAAGGCCCTGAGTTCGATCCATAGTGAAACCAATTAATACATTTTTGATTTATTATCGTAACAATTTTCACAATTTTATGCAACTTTGCCAATTCTTGTCTGCACAGTGTAGTTCAGGGTGTAGGGGTTATAACCACTGTTCAGTAATTTCAACTGGTTTCATGGTGTAGCAGTTATCATGTCTGCTTTACACGCTGAAGGCCCTGACTTCGATCCTCAGTCAAACCAATTAATAATTTTTGATTTATTCTCATAACAATTTTCGTCCTTTTGTGCCACTTTGTCTATTCATGTCTACACTGTTTGGTTCATGGTTAAGAGGTTATAACCACTGTTTGGTAATTCTATCTGGTTTCATGGTGTAGCGGTTATCACATCTGCTTTACACGCAGAAGGCTTTGAGTTCGATTCTCAGTGAAACCAATTAATAATTTTTGATTTATTCTCGTACAAATTTTCAAAATTTTAGGGTGTAGGGGTTATAACCACTATTTTGTAATTCCAACTGGTTTCGTGGTGCAGCGGTTATCACGTCTGCTTTACACGTAGAAGGCCCTGACTTCGATCTTCTGTGAAACCAATTAACAATTTTTGATTTATTCTCACAACAATTTTCGTCATTTTGTGCCACTTTGTCTATTCATGTCTCAACTGCTTGGCTTATGGTGTAGAGGTTATAACCACTGTTTGGTAATTCCACCTGGTTTCATGGTGTAGCGGTTATCACGTCTGCTTTACACGCAGAAGGCCCTGAGTTTGATCCTCAGTGAAACCAATTAATAGCTTTTTGATTTATTATCTTATCAATTTTCACAATTTTATGCCACTTTGCCACTTCGTGTCTGCACAGTTTAGTTCAGGGTGTACTGGTTATAACCACTGTATTGTAATTGCAACTGGTTTCATGGTGTAGCGGTTATCACGTCTGCTTTACACGCAGAAGGCCCTGAGTTCGATCCTCAGTGAAACCAATTAATAAATTTTTGATTTATTATCGTAACAATTTTCACAATTTTATGCAACTTTGCCAATTCTTGTCTGCACAGTGTAGTTCAGGGTGTAGGGGTTATAACCACTGTTCAGTAATTCCCACTGGTTTCATGGTGTAGCGGTTATCATGTCTGCTTTACACGCTGAAGGCCCTGACTTCGATCCTCCGTGAAACCAATTAACAATTTTTGATTTATTCTCGCAAAAATTTTCGTCATTTTGTGCCACTTTGTCTATTCGTGTCTCCACTGCTTGGCTTATGGTGTCGAGGTTAAACCACTGTTTGGTAATTCCACCTGGTTTCATGGTGTAGCGGTTATCACGTCTGCTTTACACGCAGAAGGCCCAGAGTTCGATCATCAGTGAAACCAATTAGTAACTTTTTGATTTATTCTCGTAGCAATTTGCAAAATTTTATGCCACTTTGCCAATTCGTGTCTGCACAGTTTAGTTCAGGGTGTAGGGGTTATAACCACTGTTTTATAATTCCAACTGCTTTCATGGTTTAGCGGTTATCATGACTGCTTTACACGCAGAAGGCCTGAGTTCGATCCTCAGTGAAACCAATTAGTTATTTTTGATTTTTTCTTTTAACAATTTTCGTCATTTTGTGCCACTTTGTCTATTCATGTCTACACTGTTTGGTTCATGATTTAGGGCTTATAACCACTGTTTTGTAATTCCTACTGGTTTCATGGTGTAGCGGATATCACATCTGGTATACACTCAGAAGTCCCTGAGTTTAATCCTCAGCGAAACCAATTAATAATTTTTGATTTATTCTCGTAACAATTTTCACAATTTTATCCAACTTTGCCAATTCGTGTCTGCACAGTTTAGTTCAGGGTGTAGGGGTTACAACCACTTTTTGGTAATTCTAAGTGGTTTCATGGTGTAGCGGTTATCACGTCTGTTTTACACGCAGAAGGCCCTGAGTTCGATCCTCAGTGAAACCAATTAATAGCTTTTTGATTTATTCTCGTAACAATTTGCAAAATGTTATGCCACTTTGCCACTTCGTGTCTGCACAGTTTAGTTCAGGGTGTAGGGGTTATAACCACTGTTTTGTAATTACAACTGGTTTCATGGTGTAGCCGTTATCACGTCTGCTTTACACGCAGAAGGCCCTGAGTTCGATCCTCAGTGAAACCAATTAATAAATTTTTGATTTATTATCGTAACAATTTTCACAATTTTATGCAACTTTGCCAATTCTTGTCTGCACAGTGTAGTTCAGGGTGTAGGGGTTATAACCACTGTTCAGTAATTTCAACTGGTTTCATGGTGTAGCAGTTATCATGTCTGCTTTACACGCTGAAGGCCCTGACTTCGATCCTCAGTCAAACCAATTAATAATTTTTGATTTATTCTCACAACAATTTTCGTCCTTTTGTGCCACTTTGTCTATTCATGTCTACACTGTTTGGTTCATGGTTTAGAGGTTATAACCACTGTTTGGTAATTTCATCTGGTTTCATGGTGTAGCGGTTATCACATCTGCTTTACACGCAGAAGGCCCTGAGTTCGATCCTCAGTGAAACCAATTATTATCTTTTTGATTTATTCTTTTAACAATTTTCGTCATTTTGTGCCACATTGTCTATTCATGTCTACACTGTTTGGTTCATGATTTAGGGCTTATAACCACTGTTTTGTAATTCCTACTGGTTTCATGGTGTAGCGGATATCACATCTGGTATACACGCAGAAGTCCCTGAGTTTAATCCTCAGTGAAACCAATTAATAATTTTTGATTTATTCTCGTAACAATTTTCACAATTTTATCCAACTTTGCCAATTCGTGTCTGCACAGTTTAGCTCAGGGTGTAGCGGTTACAACCACTTTTTGGTAATTCTAAGTGGTTTCATGGTGTAGCGGTTATTACGTCTGCTTTACACGAAGAAGGCCCTGCGTTCGATCCTCAGTGAAACCAATTAATAAATTTTGAATTATTCTCGCAACAATTTGCAAAATTTTATGCCACTTTGATTATTCGTGTCTGCACAGTTTAGTTCAGGTTGTAGGGGTTCTAACCACTGTTTTGTAATTCCAACTGGTTTCATGGTGTAGCAGTTATCACGTCTGCTTTACACGCAGAAGGACCTGACTTCGATCCTCAGTGAAACCAATTAATAATTTTTGATTTATTCTCGTAACAATTTTCGTACTTTTGTGCCACTTTGTCTATTCGTGTCTACACTGTTTGGTTCATGGTTTAGTGGTTATAACCACTGTTTGTTAATTCCAACTGGTTTCATGGTGTAGCGGTTATCGCGTCTGCTTTACACGCAGAAGGCCCTGAGTTCGATCCTCAGTGAAACCAATTAATAATTTTTGATTTATTCTCGTACAAATTTTCAAAATTTTATGCCACTTTGCCAATTCGTGTCTGCACAGTTTAGTTCAGGGTGTAGGGGTAATAACCACTATTTTGTAATTCCAACTGGTTTCGTGGTGCAGCGGTTATCACGTCTGCTTTACACGCAGAAGGCCCTGACTTCGATCCTCTGTGAAACCAATTAACAATTTTTGATTTATTCTCACAACAATTTTCGTCATTTTGTGCCACTTTGTCTATTCATGTCTCCACTGCTTGGCTTATGGTGTAGAGGTTATAACCACTGTTTGGTAATTCCACCTGGTTTCATGGTGTAGCGGTTATCACGTCTGCTTTACACGCAGAAGGCCCTGAGTTCGATCCTCAGTGAAACCAATTAATAGCTTTTTGATTTATTCTCGTAACAATTTGCAAAATGTTATGCCACTTTGCCACTTCGTGTCTGCACAGTTTAGTTCAGGGTGTAGGGGTTATAACCACTGTTTTGTAATTACAACTGGTTTCATGGTGTAGCGGTTATCACGTCTGCTTTACACGCAGAAGGCCCTGAGTTCGATCCTCAGTGAAACCAATTAATAAATTTTTGATTTATTATCGTAACAATTTTCACAATTTTATGCAACTTTGCCAATTCTTGTCTGCACAGTGTAGTTCAGGATGTAGGGGTTATAACCACTGTTCAGTAATTTCAACTGGTTTCATGGTGTAGCAGTTATCATATCTGCTTTACACGTTGAAGGCCCTGACTTCGATCCTCAGTCAAACCAATTAATAATTTTTGATTTATTCTCATAACAATTTTCGTCCTTTTGTGCCACTTTGTCTATTCATGTCTACACTGTTTGGTTCATGGTTTAGAGGTTATAACCACTGTTTGGTAATTTCATCTGGTTTCATGGTGTAGCGGTTATCACATCTGCTTTACACGCAGAAGGCCCTGAGTTCGATCCTCAGTGAAACCAATTATTATCTTTTTGATTTATTCTTTTGACAATTTTCGTCATTTTGTGCCACATTGTCTATTCATGTCTACACTGTTTGGTTCATGATTTAGGGCTTATAACCACTGTTTTGTAATTCCTACTGGTTTCATGGTGTAGCGGATATCACATCTGGTATACACGCAGAAGTCCCTGAGTTTAATCCTCAGTGAAACCAATTAATAATTTTTGATTTATTCTCGTAACAATTTTCACAATTTTATCCAACTTTGCCAATTCGTGTCTGCACAGTTTAGTTCAGGGTGTAGCGGTTACAACCACTTTTTGGTAATTCTAAGTGGTTTCATGGTGTAGCGGTTATTACGTCTGCTTTACACGAAGAAGGCCCTGAGTTCGATCCTCAGTGAAACCAATTAATAAATTTTGATTTATTCTCGCAACAATTTGCAAAATTTTATGCCACTTTGATTATTCGTGTCTGCACAGTTTAGTTCAGGTTGTAGGGGTTCTAACCACTGTTTTGTAATTCCAACTGGTTTCATGGTGTAGCAGTTATCACGTCTGCTTTACACGCAGAAGGACCTGACTTCGATCCTCAGTGAAACCAATTAATAATTTTTGATTTATTCTCGTAACAATTTTCGTACTTTTGTGCCACTTTGTCTATTCGTGTCTACACTGTTTGGTTCATGGTTTAGTGGTTATAACCACTGTTTGTTAATTCCAACTGGTTTCATGGTGTAGCGGTTATCGCGTCTGCTTTACACGCAGAAGGCCCTGAGTTCGATCCTCAGTGAAACCAATTAATAATTTTTGATTTATTCTCGTACAAATTTTCAAAATTTTATGCCACTTTGCCAATTCGTGTCTGCACAGTTTAGTTCAGGGTGTAGGGGTTACAACCACTTTTTGGTAATTCTAAGTGGTTTCATGGTGTAGCGGTTATCACGTCTGCTTTACACGCAGAAGGCCCTGAGTTTGATCCTCAGTGAAACCAATTAATAGCTTTTTGATTTATTCTCGTAACAATTTGCAAAATTTTATGCCACTTTGCCACTTCGTGTCTGCACAGTTTAGTTCAGGGTGTACTGGTTATAACCACTGTATTGTAATTACAACTGGTTTCATGGTGTAGCGGTTATCACGTCTGCTTTACACGCAGAAGGCCCTGAGTTCGATCCTCAGTGAAACCAATTAATAAATTTTTGATTTATTATCGTAACAATTTTCACAATTTTATGCAACTTTGCCAATTCTTGTCTGCACAGTGTAGTTCAGGGTGTAGGGGTTATAACCACTGTTCAGTAATTCCAACTGGTTTCATGGTGTAGCGGTTATCATGTCTGCTTTACACGCTGAAGGCCCTGACTTCGATCCTCCGTGAAACCAATTAACAATTTTTGATTTATTCTCATAACAATTTTCGTCCTTTTGTGCCACTTTGTCTATTCATGTCTACACTGTTTGGTTCATGGTGTCGAGGTTAAACCACTGTTTGGTAATTCCATCTGGTTTCATGGTGTAGCGGTTATCACATCTGCTTTACACGCAGAAAGCCCTGAGTTCGATCCTCAGTGAAACCAATTAATATCTTTTTGATTTATTCTTTCAACAATTTTCGTCATTTTGTGCCACATTGTCTATTCATGTCTACACTGTTTGGTTCATGATTTAGGGCTTATAACCACTGTTTTGTAATTCCTACTGGTTTCATGGTGTAGCGGATATCACATCTGGTATACACGCAGAAGTCCCTGAGTTTAATCCTCAGTGAAACCAATTAATAATTTTTGATTTATTCTCATAACAATTTTCACAATTTTATCCAACTTTGCCAATTCGTGTCTGCACAGTTTAGTTCAGGGTGTAGCGGTTACAACCACTTTTTGGTAATTCTAAGTGGTTTCATGGTGTAGCGGTTATTACGTCTGCTTTACACGAAGAAGGCCCTGAGTTCGATCCTCAGTGAAACCAATTAATAAATTTTGATTTATTCTCGCAACAATTTGCAAAATTTTATGCCACTTTGATTATTCGTGTCTGCACAGTTTAGTTCAGGTTGTAGGGGTTCTAACCACTGTTTTGTAATTCCAACTGGTTTCATGGTGTAGCAGTTATCACGTCTGCTTTACACGCAGAAGGACCTGACTTCGATCCTCAGTGAAACCAATTAATAATTTTTGATTTATTCTCGTAACAATTTTCGTACTTTTGTGCCACTTTGTCTATTCGTGTCTACACTGTTTGGTTCATGGTTTAGTGGTTATAACCACTGTTTGTTAATTCCAACTGGTTTCATGGTGTAGCGGTTATCGCGTCTGCTTTACACGCAGAAGGTCCTGAGTTCGATCCTCAGTGAAACCAATTAATAATTTTTGATTTATTCTCGTACAAATTTTCAAAATTTTATGCCACTTTGCCAATTCGTGTCTGCACAGTTTAGTTCAGGGTGTAGGGGTTACAACCACTTTTTGGTAATTCTAAGTGGTTTCATGGTGTAGCGGTTATCACGTCTGCTTTACACGCAGAAGGCCCTGAGTTTGATCCTCAGTGAAACCAATTAATAGCTTTTTGATTTATTCTCGTAACAATTTGCAAAATTTTATGCCACTTTGCCACTTCGTGTCTGCACAGTTTAGTTCAGGGTGTACTGGTTATAACCACTGTATTGTAATTACAACTGGTTTCATGGTGTAGCGGTTATCACGTCTGCTTTACACGCAGAAGGCCCTGAGTTCGATCCTCAGTGAAACCAATTAATAAATTTTTGATTTATTATCGTAACAATTTTCACAATTTTATGCAACTTTGCCAATTCTTGTCTGCACAGTGTAGTTCAGGGTGTAGGGGTTATAACCACTGTTCAGTAATTCCAACTGGTTTCATGGTGTAGCGGTTATCATGTCTGCTTTACACGCTGAAGGCCCTGACTTCGATCCTCCGTGAAACCAATTAACAATTTTTGATTTATTCTCATAACAATTTTCGTCCTTTTGTGCCACTTTGTCTATTCATGTCTACACTGTTTGGTTCATGGTGTCGAGGTTAAACCAATGTTTGGTAATTCCATCTGGTTTCATGGTGTAGCGGTTATCACATCTGCTTTACACGCAGAAAGCCCTGAGTTCGATCCTCAGTGAAACCAATTAATATCTTTTTGATTTATTCTTTCAACAATTTTCGTCATTTTGTGCCACATTGTCTATTCATGTCTACACTGTTTGGTTCATGATTTAGGGCTTATAACCACTGTTTTGTAATTCCTACTGGTTTCATGGTGTAGCGGATATCACATCTGGTATACACGCAGAAGTCCCTGAGTTTAATCCTCAGTGAAACCAATTAATAATTTTTGATTTATTCTCATAACAATTTTCACAATTTTATCCAACTTTGCCAATTCGTGTCTGCACAGTTTAGTTCAGGGTGTAGCGGTTACAACCACTTTTCGGTAATTCTAAGTGGTTTCATGGTGTAGCGGTTATTACGTCTGCTTTACACGAAGAAGGCCCTGAGTTCGATCCTCAATGAAACCAATTAATAGCTTTTTGATTTATTCTCGTAACAATTTGCAAAATGTTATGCCACTTTGCCACTTCGTGTCTGCACAGTTTAGTTCAGGGTGTACTGGTTATAACCACTGTTTTGTAATTACAACTGGTTTCATGGTGTAGCGGTTATCACGTCTGCTTTACACGCTGCAGGCCCTGACTTAGATCCTCCGCGAAACCAATTAACAATTTTTCATTTATTCTCGCAAAAATTTTCGTCATTTTGTGCCACTTTGTCTATTCGTGTCTCCACTGCTTGGCTTATGGTGTCGAGGTTAAACCACTGTTTGGTAATTCCACCTGGTTTCATGGTGTAGCGGTTATCACGTCTGCTTTACACGCAGAAGGCCCTGAGTTCGATCCTCCGTGAAACCAATTAATAGCTTTTTGATTTATTCTCGTAACAATTTGCAACATTTTATGCCACTTTGCCACTTCGTGTCTGCACAGTTTAGTTCAGGGTGTAGGGGTTATAACCACTGTTCAGTAATTCCAACTGGTTTCATGGTGTGGCGGTTATCATGTCTGCTTTACACGCTGAAGGCCCTGACTTCGATCCTCAGTCAAACCAACTAATAATTTTTGATTTATTCTCGTAACAATTTTCACAATTTTATCCAACTTTGCCAATTCTTGTCTGCACAGTTTCGTTCAGGGTGTAGGGGTTACAACCACTTTTTGGTAATTCTAAGTGGTTTCATGGTGTAGCGGTTATTACGTCTGCTTTACACGAAGAAGGCCCTGAGTTCGATCCTCAGTGAAACCAATTAATAAATTTTGATTTATTCTCGCAACAATTTGCAAAATTTTATGCCACTTTGATTATTCGTGTCTGCACAGTTTAGTTCAGATTGTAGGGGTTCTAACCACTGTTTTGTAATTCCAACTGGTTTCATGGTGTAGCAGTTATCCTCAGTGAAACCAATTAATAGCTTTTTGATTTATTCTCGTAACAATTTGCAAAATTTTATGCCACTTTGCCACTTCGTGTCTGCACAGTTTACTTCAGGGTGTAGGGGTTATAACCACTGTTTTGTAATTACAACTGGTTTCATGGTGTAGCGGTTATCACGTCTGCTTTACACGCAGAAGGCCCTGAGTTCGATCCTCAGTGAAACCAATTAATAAATTTTTGATTTATTATCGTAACAATTTTCACAATTTTATGCAACTTTGCCAATTCTTGTCTGCACAGTGTAGTTCAGGGTGTAGGGGTTATAACCACTGTTCAGTAATTCCAACTGGTTTCATGGTGTAGCGGTTATCATGTCTGCTTTACACGCTGAAGGCCCTGACTTCGATCCTCCGTGAAACCAATTAACAATTTTTGATTTATTCTCATAACAATTTTTGTCCTTTTGTGCCACTTTGTCTATTCATGTCTACACTGTTTGGTTCATGGTGTCGAGGTTAAACCAATGTTTGGTAATTCCATCTGGTTTCATGGTGTAGCGGTTATCACATCTGCTTTACACGCAGAAAGCCCTGAGTTCGATCCTCAGTGAAACCAATTAATATCTTTTTGATTTATTCTTTCAATAATTTTCGTCATTTTGTGCCACATTGTCTATTCATGTCTACACTGTTTGGTTCATGATTTAGGGCTTATAACCACTGTTTTGTAATTCCTACTGGTTTCATGGTGTAGCGGATATCACATCTGGTATACACGCAGAAGTCCCTGAGTTTAATCCTCAGTGAAACCAATTAATAATTTTTGATTTATTCTCATAACAATTTTCACAATTTTATCCAACTTTGCCAATTCGTGTCTGCACAGTTTAGTTCAGGGTGTAGCGGTTACAACCACTTTTCGGTAATTCTAAGTGGTTTCATGGTGTAGCGGTTATTACGTCTGCTTTACACGAAGAAGGCCCTGAGTTCGATCCTCAATGAAACCAATTAATAGCTTTTTGATTTATTCTCGTAACAATTTGCAAAATGTTATGCCACTTTGCCACTTCGTGTCTGCACAGTTTAGTTCAGGGTGTACTGGTTATAACCACTGTTTTGTAATTACAACTGGTTTCATGGTGTAGCGGTTATCACGTCTGCTTTACACGCTGCAGGCCCTGACTTAGATCCTCCGCGAAACCAATTAACAATTTTTCATTTATTCTCGCAAAAATTTTCGTCATTTTGTGCCACTTTGTCTATTCGTGTCTCCACTGCTTGGCTTATGGTGTCGAGGTTAAACCACTGTTTGGTAATTCCACCTGGTTTCATGGTGTAGCGGTTATCACGTCTGCTTTACACGCAGAAGGCCCTGAGTTCGATCCTCAGTGAAACCAATTAATAGCTTTTTGATTTATTCTCGTAACAATTTGCAACATTTTATGCCACTTTGCCACTTCGTGTCTGCACAGTTTAGTTCAGGGTGTAGGGGTTATAACCACTGTTCAGTAATTCCAACTGGTTTCATGGTGTGGCGGTTATCATGTCTGCTTTACACGCTGAAGGCCCTGACTTCGATCCTCAGTCAAACCAACTAATAATTTTTGATTTATTCTCGTAACAATTTTCACAATTTTATCCAACTTTGCCAATTCTTGTCTGCACAGTTTCGTTCAGGGTGTAGGGGTTACAACCACTTTTTGGTAATTCTAAGTGGTTTCATGGTGTAGCGGTTATTACGTCTGCTTTACACGAAGAAGGCCCTGAGTTTGATCCTCAGTGAAACCAATTAATAGCTTTTTGATTTATTCTCGTAACAATTTGCAAAATGTTATGCCACTTTGCCACTTCGTGTCTGCACAGTTTAGTTCAGGGTGTACTGGTTATAACCACTGTTTTGTAATTACAACTGGTTTCATGGTGTAGCGGTTATCACGTCTGCTTTACACGCAGAAGGCCCTGACTTCGATCCTCAGTGAAACCAATTAATAAATTTTTGATTTATTATCGTAACAATTTTCACAATTTTATGCAACTTTGCCAATTCTTGTCTGCACAGTGTAGTTCAGGGTTTAGGGGTTATAACCACTGTTCAGTAATTCCAACTGGTTTCATGGTGTAGCGGTTATCATGTCTGCTTTACACGCAGAAGGACCTGACTTCGATCCTCAGTGAAACCAATTAATAATTTTTGATTTATTCTCGTAACAATTTTCGTACTTTTGTGCCACTTTGTCTATTCGTGTCTACACTGTTTGGTTCATGGTTTAGTGGTTATAACCACTGTTTGTTAATTCCAACTGGTTTCATGGTGTAGCGGTTATCGCGTCTGCTTTACACGCAGAAGGCCCTGAGTTCGATCCTCAGTGAAACCAATTAATAATTTTTGATTTATTCTCGTACAAATTTTCAAAATTTTATGCCACTTTGCCAATTCGTGTCTGCACAGTTTAGTTCAGGGTGTAGGGGTTACAACCACTTTTTGGTAATTCTAAGTGGTTTCATGGTGTAGCGGTTATCACGTCTGCTTTACACGCAGAAGGCCCTGAGTTTGATCCTCAGTGAAACCAATTAATAGCTTTTTGATTTATTCTCGTAACAATTTGCAAAATTTTATGCCACTTTGCCACTTCGTGTCTGCACAGTTTAGTTCAGGGTGTACTGGTTATAACCACTGTATTGTAATTACAACTGGTTTCATGGTGTAGCGGTTATCACGTCTGCTTTACACGCAGAAGGCCCTGAGTTCGATCCTCAGTGAAACCAATTAATAAATTTTTGATTTATTATCGTAACAATTTTCACAATTTTATGCAACTTTGCCAATTCTTGTCTGCACAGTGTAGTTCAGGGTGTAGGGGTTATAACCACTGTTCAGTAATTCCAACTGGTTTCATGGTGTAGCGGTTATCATGTCTGCTTTACACGCTGAAGGCCCTGACTTCGATCCTCCGTGAAACCAATTAACAATTTTTGATTTATTCTCATAACAATTTTCGTCCTTTTGTGCCACTTTGTCTATTCATGTCTACACTGTTTGGTTCATGGTGTCGAGGTTAAACCACTGTTTGGTAATTCCATCTGGTTTCATGGTGTAGCGGTTATCACATCTGCTTTACACGCAGAAAGCCCTGAGTTCGATCCTCAGTGAAACCAATTAATATCTTTTTGATTTATTCTTTCAACAATTTTCGTCATTTTGTGCCACATTGTCTATTCATGTCTACACTGTTTGGTTCATGATTTAGGGCTTATAACCACTGTTTTGTAATTCCTACTGGTTTCATGGTGTAGCGGATATCACATCTGGTATACACGCAGAAGTCCCTGAGTTTAATCCTCAGTGAAACCAATTAATAATTTTTGATTTATTCTCATAACAATTTTCACAATTTTATCCAACTTTGCCAATTCGTGTCTGCACAGTTTAGTTCAGGGTGTAGCGGTTACAACCACTTTTTGGTAATTCTAAGTGGTTTCATGGTGTAGCGGTTATTACGTCTGCTTTACACGAAGAAGGCCCTGAGTTCGATCCTCAGTGAAACCAATTAATAAATTTTGATTTATTCTCGCAACAATTTGCAAAATTTTATGCCACTTTGATTATTCGTGTCTGCACAGTTTAGTTCAGGTTGTAGGGGTTCTAACCACTGTTTTGTAATTCCAACTGGTTTCATGGTGTAGCAGTTATCACGTCTGCTTTACACGCAGAAGGACCTGACTTCGATCCTCAGTGAAACCAATTAATAATTTTTGATTTATTCTCGTAACAATTTTCGTACTTTTGTGCCACTTTGTCTATTCGTGTCTACACTGTTTGGTTCATGGTTTAGTGGTTATAACCACTGTTTGTTAATTCCAACTGGTTTCATGGTGTAGCGGTTATCGCGTCTGCTTTACACGCAGAAGGTCCTGAGTTCGATCCTCAGTGAAACCAATTAATAATTTTTGATTTATTCTCGTACAAATTTTCAAAATTTTATGCCACTTTGCCAATTCGTGTCTGCACAGTTTAGTTCAGGGTGTAGGGGTTACAACCACTTTTTGGTAATTCTAAGTGGTTTCATGGTGTAGCGGTTATCACGTCTGCTTTACACGCAGAAGGCCCTGAGTTTGATCCTCAGTGAAACCAATTAATAGCTTTTTGATTTATTCTCGTAACAATTTGCAAAATTTTATGCCACTTTGCCACTTCGTGTCTGCACAGTTTAGTTCAGGGTGTACTGGTTATAACCACTGTATTGTAATTACAACTGGTTTCATGGTGTAGCGGTTATCACGTCTGCTTTACACGCAGAAGGCCCTGAGTTCGATCCTCAGTGAAACCAATTAATAAATTTTTGATTTATTATCGTAACAATTTTCACAATTTTATGCAACTTTGCCAATTCTTGTCTGCACAGTGTAGTTCAGGGTGTAGGGGTTATAACCACTGTTCAGTAATTCCAACTGGTTTCATGGTGTAGCGGTTATCATGTCTGCTTTACACGCTGAAGGCCCTGACTTCGATCCTCCGTGAAACCAATTAACAATTTTTGATTTATTCTCATAACAATTTTCGTCCTTTTGTGCCACTTTGTCTATTCATGTCTACACTGTTTGGTTCATGGTGTCGAGGTTAAACCAATGTTTGGTAATTCCATCTGGTTTCATGGTGTAGCGGTTATCACATCTGCTTTACACGCAGAAAGCCCTGAGTTCGATCCTCAGTGAAACCAATTAATATCTTTTTGATTTATTCTTTCAACAATTTTCGTCATTTTGTGCCACATTGTCTATTCATGTCTACACTGTTTGGTTCATGATTTAGGGCTTATAACCACTGTTTTGTAATTCCTACTGGTTTCATGGTGTAGCGGATATCACATCTGGTATACACGCAGAAGTCCCTGAGTTTAATCCTCAGTGAAACCAATTAATAATTTTTGATTTATTCTCATAACAATTTTCACAATTTTATCCAACTTTGCCAATTCGTGTCTGCACAGTTTAGTTCAGGGTGTAGCGGTTACAACCACTTTTCGGTAATTCTAAGTGGTTTCATGGTGTAGCGGTTATTACGTCTGCTTTACACGAAGAAGGCCCTGAGTTCGATCCTCAATGAAACCAATTAATAGCTTTTTGATTTATTCTCGTAACAATTTGCAAAATGTTATGCCACTTTGCCACTTCGTGTCTGCACAGTTTAGTTCAGGGTGTACTGGTTATAACCACTGTTTTGTAATTACAACTGGTTTCATGGTGTAGCGGTTATCACGTCTGCTTTACACGCTGCAGGCCCTGACTTAGATCCTCCGCGAAACCAATTAACAATTTTTCATTTATTCTCGCAAAAATTTTCGTCATTTTGTGCCACTTTGTCTATTCGTGTCTCCACTGCTTGGCTTATGGTGTCGAGGTTAAACCACTGTTTGGTAATTCCACCTGGTTTCATGGTGTAGCGGTTATCACGTCTGCTTTACACGCAGAAGGCCCTGAGTTCGATCCTCCGTGAAACCAATTAATAGCTTTTTGATTTATTCTCGTAACAATTTGCAACATTTTATGCCACTTTGCCACTTCGTGTCTGCACAGTTTAGTTCAGGGTGTAGGGGTTATAACCACTGTTCAGTAATTCCAACTGGTTTCATGGTGTGGCGGTTATCATGTCTGCTTTACACGCTGAAGGCCCTGACTTCGATCCTCAGTCAAACCAACTAATAATTTTTGATTTATTCTCGTAACAATTTTCACAATTTTATCCAACTTTGCCAATTCTTGTCTGCACAGTTTCGTTCAGGGTGTAGGGGTTACAACCACTTTTTGGTAATTCTAAGTGGTTTCATGGTGTAGCGGTTATTACGTCTGCTTTACACGAAGAAGGCCCTGAGTTCGATCCTCAGTGAAACCAATTAATAAATTTTGATTTATTCTCGCAACAATTTGCAAAATTTTATGCCACTTTGATTATTCGTGTCTGCACAGTTTAGTTCAGATTGTAGGGGTTCTAACCACTGTTTTGTAATTCCAACTGGTTTCATGGTGTAGCAGTTATCCTCAGTGAAACCAATTAATAGCTTTTTGATTTATTCTCGTAACAATTTGCAAAATTTTATGCCACTTTGCCACTTCGTGTCTGCACAGTTTAGTTCAGGGTGTAGGGGTTATAACCACTGTTTTGTAATTACAACTGGTTTCATGGTGTAGCGGTTATCACGTCTGCTTTACACGCAGAAGGCCCTGAGTTCGATCCTCAGTGAAACCAATTAATAAATTTTTGATTTATTATCGTAACAATTTTCACAATTTTATGCAACTTTGCCAATTCTTGTCTGCACAGTGTAGTTCAGGGTGTAGGGGTTATAACCACTGTTCAGTAATTCCAACTGGTTTCATGGTGTAGCGGTTATCATGTCTGCTTTACACGCTGAAGGCCCTGACTTCGATCCTCCGTGAAACCAATTAACAATTTTTGATTTATTCTCATAACAATTTTCGTCCTTTTGTGCCACTTTGTCTATTCATGTCTACACTGTTTGGTTCATGGTGTCGAGGTTAAACCAATGTTTGGTAATTCCATCTGGTTTCATGGTGTAGCGGTTATCACATCTGCTTTACACGCAGAAAGCCCTGAGTTCGATCCTCAGTGAAACCAATTAATATCTTTTTGATTTATTCTTTCAACAATTTTCGTCATTTTGTGCCACATTGTCTATTCATGTCTACACTGTTTGGTTCATGATTTAGGGCTTATAACCACTGTTTTGTAATTCCTACTGGTTTCATGGTGTAGCGGATATCACATCTGGTATACACGCAGAAGTCCCTGAGTTTAATCCTCAGTGAAACCAATTAATAATTTTTGATTTATTCTCATAACAATTTTCACAATTTTATCCAACTTTGCCAATTCGTGTCTGCACAGTTTAGTTCAGGGTGTAGCGGTTACAACCACTTTTCGGTAATTCTAAGTGGTTTCATGGTGTAGCGGTTATTACGTCTGCTTTACACGAAGAAGGCCCTGAGTTCGATCCTCAATGAAACCAATTAATAGCTTTTTGATTTATTCTCGTAACAATTTGCAAAATGTTATGCCACTTTGCCACTTCGTGTCTGCACAGTTTAGTTCAGGGTGTACTGGTTATAACCACTGTTTTGTAATTACAACTGGTTTCATGGTGTAGCGGTTATCACGTCTGCTTTACACGCTGCAGGCCCTGACTTAGATCCTCCGCGAAACCAATTAACAATTTTTCATTTATTCTCGCAAAAATTTTCGTCATTTTGTGCCACTTTGTCTATTCGTGTCTCCACTGCTTGGCTTATGGTGTCGAGGTTAAACCACTGTTTGGTAATTCCACCTGGTTTCATGGTGTAGCGGTTATCACGTCTGCTTTACACGCAGAAGGCCCTGAGTTCGATCCTCAGTGAAACCAATTAATAGCTTTTTGATTTATTCTCGTAACAATTTGCAACATTTTATGCCACTTTGCCACTTCGTGTCTGCACAGTTTAGTTCAGGGTGTAGGGGTTATAACCACTGTTCAGTAATTCCAACTGGTTTCATGGTGTGGCGGTTATCATGTCTGCTTTACACGCTGAAGGCCCTGACTTCGATCCTCAGTCAAACCAACTAATAATTTTTGATTTATTCTCGTAACAATTTTCACAATTTTATCCAACTTTGCCAATTCTTGTCTGCACAGTTTCGTTCAGGGTGTAGGGGTTACAACCACTTTTTGGTAATTCTAAGTGGTTTCATGGTGTAGCGGTTATTACGTCTGCTTTACACGAAGAAGGCCCTGAGTTTGATCCTCAGTGAAACCAATTAATAGCTTTTTGATTTATTCTCGTAACAATTTGCAAAATGTTATGCCACTTTGCCACTTCGTGTCTGCACAGTTTAGTTCAGGGTGTACTGGTTATAACCACTGTTTTGTAATTACAACTGGTTTCATGGTGTAGCGGTTATCACGTCTGCTTTACACGCAGAAGGCCCTGACTTCGATCCTCAGTGAAACCAATTAATAAATTTTTGATTTATTATCGTAACAATTTTCACAATTTTATGCAACTTTGCCAATTCTTGTCTGCACAGTGTAGTTCAGGGTTTAGGGGTTATAACCACTGTTCAGTAATTCCAACTGGTTTCATGGTGTAGCGGTTATCATGTCTGCTTTACACGCTGAAGGCCCTGACTTCGATCCTCTGTGAAACCAATTAACAATTTTTGATTTATTCTCGCAAAAATTTTCGTCATTTTGTGCCACTTTGTCTATTCGTGTCTCCACTGCTTGGCTTATGGTGTCGAGGTTAAACCACTGTTTGGTAATTCCACCTGGTTTTATGGTGTAGCGGTTATTACGTCTGCTTTACACGCAGAAGGCCCTGACTTCGATCCTCAGTGAAACCAATTAATAAATTTTTGATTTATTATCGTAACAATTTTCACAATTTTATGCAACTTTGCCAATTCTTGTCTGCACAGTGTAGTTCAGGGTTTAGGGGTTATAACCACTGTTCAGTAATTCCAACTGGTTTCATGGTGTAGCGGATATCACATCTGGTATACACGCAGAAGTCCCTGAGTTTAATCCTCAGTGAAACCAATTAATAATTTTTGATTTATTCTCGTAACAATTTTCACAATTTTATCCAACTTTGCCAATTCGTGTCTGCACAGTTTAGTTCAGGGTGTAGCGGTTACAACCACTTTTTGGTAATTCTAAGTGGTTTCATAGTGTAGCGGTTATTACGTCTGCTTTACTCGAAGAAGGCCCTGAGTTCGATCCTCAGTGAAACCAATTAATAAATTTTGATTTATTCTCGCAACAATTTGCAAAATGTTATGCCACTTTGATTATTCGTGTCTGCACAGTTTAGTTCAGGTTGTAGGGGTTCTAACCACTGTTTTGTAATTCCAACTGGTTTCATGGTGTAGCAGTTATCACGTCTGCTTTACACGCAGAAGGACCTGACTTCGATCCTCAGTGAAACCAATTAATAATTTTTGATTTATTCTCGTAACAATTTTCGTACTTTTGTGCCACTTTGTCTCTTCGTGTCTACACTGTTTGGTTCATGGTTTAGTGGTTATAACCACTGTTTGTTAATTCCAACTGGTTTTATGGTGTAGCGGTTATCGCGTCTGCTTTACACGCAGAAGGCCCTGAGTTCGATCCTCAGTGAAACCAATTAATAATTTTTGATTTATTCTCGTACAAATTTTCAAAATTTTATGCCACTTTGCCAATTCGTGTCTGCACAGTTTAGTTCAGGGTGTAGGGGTTATAACCACTATTTTGTAATTCCAACTGGTTTCGTGGTGCAGCGGTTATCACGTCTGCTTTACACGCAGAAGGCCCTGACTTCGATCCTCTGTGAAACCAATTAACAATTTTTGATTTATTCTCACAACAATTTTCGTCATTTTGTGCCACTTTGTCTATTCATGTCTCCACTGCTTGGCTTATGGTGTAGAGGTTATAACCACTGTTTGGTAATTCCACCTGGTTTCATGGTGTAGCGGTTATCACGTCTGCTTTACACGCAGAAGGCCCTGAGTTTGATCCTCAGTGAAACCAATTAATAGCTTTTTGATTTATTCTCGTAACAATTTGCAAAATTTTATGCCACTTTGCCACTTCGTGTCCGCACAGTTTAGTTCAGGGTGTACTGGTTATAACCACTGTATTGTAATTACAACTGGTTTCATGGTGTAGCGGTTATCACGTCTGCTTTACACGCAGAAGGCCCTGAGTTCGATCCTCAGTGAAACCAATTAATAGCTTTTTGATTTATTCTAGTAACAATTTGCAAAATTTTATGCCACTTTGCCACTTCGTGTCTGCACAGTTAGTTCAGGGTGTAGGGGTTATAACCACTGTTTTGTAATTACAACTGGTTTCATGGTGTAGCGGTTATCACGTCTGCTTTACACGCAGAAGGCCCTGAGTTCGATCCTCAGTGAAACCAATTAATACATTTTTGATTAATTATCGTAACAATTTTCACAATTTTATGCAACTTTGCCAATTCTTGTCTGCACAATGTAGTTCAGGGTGTAGGGGTTATAACCACTGTTCAGTAATTCCAACTGGTTTCATGGTGTAGCTGTTATCATGTCTGCTTTACACGCTGAAGGCCCTGACTTCGATCCTCAGTCAAACCAATTAATAATTTTTGATTTATTCTCATAACAATTTTCGTCCTTTTGTGCCACTTTGTCTATTCGTGTCTACACTGTTTGTTTCATGGTTTAGTGATTATAACCACTGTTTGTTAATATCAACTGGTTTCATGGTGTAGCGGTTATCACGTCTGCTTTACACGCAGAAGGCCCTGAGTTCGATCCTCAGTGAAACCAATTAATAGCTTTTTGATTTATTCTCGTAACAATTTGCAAAATTTTATGCCACTTTGCCACTTCGTGTCTGCACAATTTAGTTCAGGGTGTAGGGGTTATAACCACTGTTTTGTAATTACAACTGCTTTCATGGTGTAGCGGTTATCACGTCTGCTTTACACGCAGATGGCCCTGAGTTCTATACTCAGTGAAACCAATTAATAAATTTTTGATTTATTATCGTAACAATTTTCACAATTTTATGCAACTTTGCCAATTCTTCTCTGCACAGTGTAGTTCAGGGTGTAGGGGTTATAACCACTGTTCAGTAATTCCAACTGGTTTCATGGTGTAGCGGTTATCATGTCTGCTTTACACGCTGAAGGCTCTGACTTCGATCCTCAGTCAAACAAATTAATAATTTTTGATTTTTTCTCATAACAATTTTCGTCCTTTTGTGCCACTTTGTCTATTCATGTCTACACTGTTTGGTTCATGGTTTAGAGGTTATAACCACTGTTTGGTAATTCCAACTGGTTTCATGGTGTAGCGGTTATCACGTCTGCTTTACACGCATAAGGCCCTGAGTTCGATCCTCAGTGAAACAAATTAATTATTTTTGATTTATTTTTTTAACAATTTTCGTCATTTTGTGCCACTTTTTCTATTCATGTCTACACTGTTTGGTTCATGATTTAGGGCTTATAACCACTGTTTTGTAATTTCTACTGGTTTCATGGTGTAGCGGTTATTACGTCTGCTTTACACGCAGAAGGCCCTGAGTTCGATCCTCAGTGAAACCAATTAATAAATTTTGATTTATTCTCGCAACAATTTGCAAAATTTTATGCCACTTTGATAATGCGTGTCTGCACAGTTTAGTTCAGGTTGTAGGGGTTCTAACCACTGTTTTGTAATTCCAACTGGTTTCATGGTGTAGCAGTTATCACGTCTGCTTTACAAGCAAAAGGACCTGACTTCGATCCTCAGTGAAACCAATTAATAATTTTTGATTTATTCTCGAAACAATTTTCCTCCTTATGTGCCACTTTGTCTATTCGTGTCTACACTGTTTGTTTCATGGTTTAGTGATTATAACCACTGTTTTGTAATTCCAACTGGTTTCATGGTGCAGCGGTTATCATGTCTGCTTTACACGCAGAAGGCCCTGACTTCGATCCTCCGTGAAACCAATTAACAATTTTTGATTTATTCTCGCAACAATTTTCGTCATTTTGTGCCACTTTGTCTATTCGTGTCTCCACTGCTTGGCTTATGGTGTCGAGGTTAAAACCACTGATTGGTAATTCCACCTGGTTTCATGGTGTAGCGGTTATCACGTCTGCTTTACACGCAGAAGGCCCTGAGTTCGATCCTCAGTGAAACCAATTAGTAACTTTTTGATTTATTCTCGTAGCAATTTGCAAAATGTTATGCCACTTTGCCAATTCGTGTCTGCACAGTTTAGTTCAGGGTGTAGGGGTTATAACCACTGTTTGGTAATTCAAACTGGTTTCATGGTTTAGCGGTTATCACGTCTGCTTTACACGCAGAAGGCCCTGAGTTCGATCCTCAGTGAAACCAATTAATAAATTTTTGATTTATTATCGTAACAATTTTCACAATTTTATGCAACTTTGCCAATTCGTGTCTGCACTGTGTAGTTCAGGGTGTAGGGGTTATAACCACTGTTCAGTAATTCCAACTGGTTTCATGGTGTAGCGGTTATCATGTCTGCTTTACACGCAGAAGGCCCTGAGTTCGATCCTCAGTGAAACCAATTCATGATTTTTGATTTATTCTTTTAACAATTCTCGTCATTTTGTGCTACTTTGTCTATTCATGTCTACACTGTTTGGTTCATGATTTAGGGGTTATAACCACTGTTTGGTAATTCCACCTGGTTTCATGGTGTAGCGGTTATCACGTCTGCTTTACACGCAGAAGGCCCTCAGTGAAACCAATTAATAACTTTTTGATTTATTCTCGTAACAATTTGCAAAATTTTATGCCACTTTGCCAATTCGTGTCTGCACAGTTTAGTTCATGGTGTAGGGGTTATAACCACTGTTTTGTAATTACAACTGGTTTCATGGTGTAGCCGTTATCACGTCTGCTTTACACGCAGAAGGCCCTGAGTTCGATCCTCAGTGAAACCAATTAATAAATTTTTGATTTATTATCGTAACAATTTTATGCAACTTTGCCAATTCGTGTCTGCACAGTGTAGTTCAGGGTGTAGGGGTTATAACCACTGTTCAGTAATTCCAACTGGTTTCATGGTGTAGCGGTTATCATGTCTGCTTTACACGCAGAAGGCCCTGAATTCGATCCTCAGTCAAACCAATTAATAATTTTTGATTTATTCTCATAACAATTTTCGTCCTTTTGTGCCACTTTGTCTATTCATGTCTACACTGTTTGGTTCATGGTTTAGAGGTTATAACCACTGCTTGGTAATTCCAACTGGTTTCATGGTGTAGCGGTTATCACGTCTGCTTTACACGCAGAAGGCCCTGAGTTCGATCCTCAGTGAAATCAATTAATAACTTTTTGATTTATTCTTGTAACAATTTGCAAACTTTTATGCCACTTTGCCAATTCGTGTCTGCACAATTTAGTTCAGGGTGTAGGGGTTATAACCACTGTTCAGCATTTCCAACTGGTTTCATGGTGTAGCGGTTATCATGTCTGCTTTACACGCAGAAGGCCCTGAATTCGATCCTCAGTGAAACCAAATAATGATTTTTGATTTATTCTTTTAACAATTTTCGTTATTTTGTGCTACTTTGTCTATTCATGTCTACACTGTTTGGTTCATGATTTAGGGGTTATAACCACTGTTTTGTAATTCCTACTGGTTTCATGGTGTAGCGGATATCACATCTGGTATACACGCAGAAGGCCCTGAGTTTGATCCTCAGTGAAACCAATTAAAAATTTTTGATTTATTCTCACAACAATTTTCGTCATTTTGTGCCACTTTGTCTATTCATGTCTCCACTGCTTGGCTTATGGTGTAGAGGTTATAACCACTGTTTGGTAATTCCACCTGGTTTCATGGTGTAGCGGTTATCACGTCTGCTTTACACGCAGAAGGCCCTGAGTTCGATCCTCAGTGAAACCAATTAATAGCTTTTTGATTTATTCTCGTAACAATTTGCAAAATGTTATGCCACTTTGCCACTTCGTGTCTGCACAGTTTAGTTCAGGGTGTAGGGGTTATAACCACTGTTTTGTAATTACAACTGGTTTCATCGTGTAGCGGTTATCACGTCTGCTTTACACGCAGAAGGCCCTGAGTTCGATCCTCAGTGAAACCAATTAATAAATTTTTGATTTATTATCGTTACAATTTTCACAATTTTATGCAACTTTGCCAATTCTTGTCTGCACAGTGTAGTTCAGGGTGTAGGGGTTATAACCACTGTTCAGTAATTCCAACTGGTTTCATGGTGTAGCGGTTATCATGTCTGCTTTACACGCTGAAGGCCCTCACTTCGATCCTCAGTCAAACCAATTAATAATTTTTGATTTATTCTCATAACAATTTTCGTCCTTTTGTGCCACTTTGTCTATTCATGTCTGCACTGTTTGGTTCATGGTTTAGAGGTTATAACCACTGGATTGGTAATTTAATCTGGTTTCATGGTGTAGCGGTTATCACATCTGCTTTACACGCAGAAGGCCCTGAGTTCGCTCCTCAGTGAAACCAATTAATAACTTTTTGATTTATTATCGTAACAATTTGCAAAATGTTATGCCACTTTGCCACTTCGTGTCTGCACAGTTTAGTTCAGGGTGTAGGGGTTATAACCACTGTTTTGTAATTACAACTGGTTTCATCGTGTAGCGGTTATCACGTCTGCTTTACACGCAGAAGGCCCTGAGTTCGATCCTCAGTGAAACCAATTAATTATTTTTGATTTATTCTTTTAACAATTTTCGTCATTTTGTGCCACTTTGTCTAATCATGTCTACACTGTTTGGTTCATGATTTAGGGCTTATAACCACTGTTTTGTAATTCCTACTGGTTTCATGGTGTAGCGGATATCACATCTGGTATACACGCAGAAGTCCCTGAGTTTAATCCTCAGCGAAACCAATTAATAATTTTTGATTTATTCTCGCAACAATTTGCAAAATTTTATGCCACCTTGCCACTTCGTGTCTGCACAGTTTAGTTCTAGGTGTAGGGGTTATAACCACTGTTTTGTAATTACAACTGGTTTCATGGTGTAGCGGTTATCACGTCTGCTTTACACGCAGAAGGCCCTGAGTTCGATCCTCAGTGAAACCAATTAATAGATTTTTGATTTATTCTCTAACAATTTGCAAAATTTTATGCCACCTTGCCACTTCGTGTCTGCACAGTTTAGTTCTGGGTGTAGGGGTTATAACCACTGTTTTGTAATTACAACTGGTTTCATGGTGTAGCGGTTATCACGTCTGCTTTACACGCAGGATGCCCTAAGTTCGATACTCAGTGAAACCAATTAATAAATTTTTGATTTATTATCGTAACAATTTTCACAATTTTATGCAACTTTGCCAATTCTTGTCTGCACAGTGTAGTTCAGGGTGTAGGGGTTATAACCACTGTTCAGTAATTCCAACTGGTTTCATGGTGTAGCGGTTATCATGTCTGCTTTACACGCTGAAGGCTCTGACTTCGATCCTCAGTCAAACCAATTAATAATTTTTGATTTTTTTCTCATAACAATTTTCGTCCTTTTGTGCCACTTTGTCTATTCATGTCTACACTGTTTGGTTCATGGTTTAGAGGTTATAACCACTGTTTGGTAATTCCAACTGGTTTCATGGTGTAGCGGTTATCACATCTGCTTTACACGCAGAAGGCCTTGAGTTCGATTCTCAGTGAAACCAATTAATAACTTTTTGATTTATTATCGTAACAATTTTCACAATTTTATGCAACTTTGCCAATTCGTGTCTGCACAGTTTAGTTCAGGGTGTAGGGGTTATAACCACTGTACAGCAATTCCAACTGGTTTCATGGATTAGCGGTTATCATGTCTGCTTTACACGCAGAAGACCCAGAGTTCGATCCTCAGTGAAACCAATTAATTATTTTTGATTTATTCTTTTAACAATTTTTGTCATTTTGTGCCACTTTGTCTATTCATGTCTACACTGTTTGGTTCATGATTTATGGCTTATAACCACTGTTTTGTAATTGCTACTGGTTTCATGGTGTAGCGGATATCACATCTGGTATACACGCAGAAGTCCCTGAGTTTAATCCTCAGCGAAACCAATTAATAATTTTTGATTTATTCTCGTAACAATTCTCACAATTTTATCCAACTTTGCCAATTCGTGTCTGCACAGTTTAGTTCATGGTTTAGTGATTATAACCACTGTTTGTTAATTCCAACTGGTTTCATGGTGTAGCGGTTATCACGTCTGCTTTACACGCAGAAGGCCCTGAGTTCGATCCTCAGTGAAACCAATTAATAATTTTTGGTTTATTCTCGTAAAAATTTTCACAATTTTATGCCACTTTGCCAATTCGTGTCTGCACAGTTTAGTTCATGGTTTAGCGGTTATAACCACTGTTTAGTAATTCCAACTGGTTTCATGGTGTAGCGGTTATCACGTCTGCTTTACACGCAGAAGGCCCTGAGTTCGATCCTCAGTGAAACCAATTAATAGATTTTTGATTTATTCTCTAACAATTTGCAAAATTTTATGCCACCTTGCCACTTCGTGTCTGCACAGTTTAGTTCTGGGTGTAAGGGTTATAACCACTGTTTTGTAATTACAACTGGTTTCATGGTGTAGCGGTTATCACGTCTGCTTTACACGCAGGATGCCCTAAGTTCGATACTCAGAGAAACCAATTAATAAATTTTTGATTTATTATCGTAACAATTTTCACAATTTTATGCAACTTTGCCAATTCTTGTCTGCACAGTGTAGTTCAGGGTGTAGGGGTTATAACCACTGTTCAGTAATTCCAACTGGTTTCATGGTGTAGCGGTTATCATGTCTGCTTTACACGCTGAAGGCTCTGACTTCGATCCTCAGTCAAACCAATTAATAATTTTTGATTTTTTTCTCATAACAATTTTCGTCCTTTTGTGCCACTTTGTCTATTCATGTCTACACTGTTTGGTTCATGGTTTAGAGGTTATAACCACTGTTTGGTAATTCCAACTGGTTTCATGGTGTAGCGGTTATCACATCTGCTTTACACGCAGAAGGCCTTGAGTTCAATTCTCAGTGAAACCAATTAATAACTTTTTGATTTATTATCGTAACAATTTTCACAATTTTATGCAACTTTGCCAATTCGTGTCTGCACAGTTTAGTTCAGGGTGTAGGGGTTATAACCACTGTACAGCAATTCCAACTGGTTTCATGGATTAGCGGTTATCATGTCTGCTTTACACGCAGAAGACCCAGAGTTCGATCCTCAGTGAAACCAATTAATTATTTTTGATTTATTCTTTTAACAATTTTTGTCATTTTGTGCCACTTTGTCTATTCATGTCTACACTGTTTGGTTCATGATTTATGGCTTATAACCACTGTTTTGTAATTGCTACTGGTTTCATGGTGTAGCGGATATCACATCTGGTATACACGCAGAAGTCCCTGAGTTTAATCCTCAGCGAAACCAATTAATAATTTTTTATTTATTCTCGTAACAATTCTCACAATTTTATCCAACTTTGCCAATTCGTGTCTGCACAGTTTAGTTCATGGTTTAGTGATTATAACCACTGTTTGTTAATTCCAACTGGTTTCATGGTGTAGCGGTTATCACGTCTGCTTTACACGCAGAAGGCACTGAGTTCGATCCTCAGTGAAACCAATTAATAATTTTTGGTTTATTCTCGTAAAAATTTTCACAATTTTATGCCACTTTGCCAATTCGTGTCTGCACAGTTTAGTTCAGGGTGTAGGGGTTATAACCACTGTTTTGTAATTCCAACTGGTTTCATGGTGTAGCGGTTATCATGTCTGCTTTACACGCAGAAGGCTCTGACTTCGATCCTCCATGAAACCAATTAACAATTTTTGATTTATTCTCGCAACAATTTTCGTTATTTTGTGCCACTTTGTCTATTCGTGTCTCCACTGCTTGGCTTATGGTGTCGAGGTTATAACCACTGTTTTGTAATTCAAACTGGTTTCATGGTTTAGCGGTTATCACGTCTGCTTTACACGCAGAAGGCCCTGAGTTCGATCCTCAGTGAAACCAATTAATAAATTTTTGATTTATTATCGTAACAATTTTCACAATTTTATGCAACTTTGCCAATTCGTGTCTGCACTGTGTAGTTCAGGGTGTAGGGGTTATAACCACTGTTCAGTAATTCCAACTGGTTTCATGGTGTAGCGGTTATCATGTCTGCTTTACACGCAGAAGGCTCTGACTTCGATCCTCTGTGAAACCAATTAACAATTTTTGATTTATAATCGTAACAATTTTCACAATTTTATGCAACTTTGCCAATTCATGTCTGCACAGTGTAGTTCAGGGTGTAACAATTAACAATTCTCGTCATTTTGTGCTACTTTGTCTATTCATGTCTACACTGTTTGGTTCATGATTTAGGGGTTATAACTACTGTTTGGTAATTCCAACTGGTTTCATGGTGTAGCGGTTATCACGTCTGCTTTACACGCAGAAGGCCCTGACTTCGATCCTCTGTGAAACCAATTAACAATTTTTGATTTATTCTCACAACAATTTTCGTCATTTTGTGCCACTTTGTCTATTCGTGTCTCCACTGCTTGGCTTATGGTGTAGAGGTTATAACCACTGTTTGGTAATTCCACCTGGTTTCATGGTGTAGCGGTTATCACGTCTGCTTTACACGCAGAAGGCCCTGAGTTCGATCCTCAGTGAAACCAATTAATAGCTTTTTGATTTATTCTCGTAACAATTTGCAAAATTTTATGCCACTGTGCCACTTCGTGTCTGCACAGTTTAGTTCAGGGTGTAGGCATTATACCCACTGTTTTGTAATTACAACAGGTTTCATGGTGTAGCGGTTATCACGTCTGCTTTACACGCAGAATGCCATGAGTTCGATACTCAGTGAAACCAATTATTAAATTTTTGATTTATTATCGTAACAATTTTCACAATTTTATGCAACTTTGCCAATTCGTGTCTGCACTGTTTGGTTCATGGTTTAGCGGTTATAACCACTGTTTAGTAATTCCAACTGGTTTCATGGTGTAGCGGTTATCACGTCTGCTTTACACGCAGAAGGCCCTGACTTCGATCCTCTGTGAAACCAATTAACAATTTTTGATTTATTCTCACAACAATTTTCGTCATTTTGTGCCACTTTGTCTATTCGGGTCTCCACTGCTTGGCTTATGGTGTAGAGGTTATAACCACTGCTTGGTAATTCCACCTGGTTTCATGGTGTAGCGGTTATCACGTCTGCTTTACACGCAGAATGCCCTAAGTTCGATACTCAGTGAAACCAATTAATAAATTTTTGATTTATTATCGTAACAATTTTCACAATTTTATGCAACTTTGCCAATTCTTGTCTGCACAGTGTAGTTCAGGGTGTAGGGGTTATAACCACTGTTCAGTAATTCCAACTGGTTTCATGGTGTAGCGGTTATCATGTCTGCTTTACACGCTGAAGGCTCTGACTTCGATCCTCAGTCAAACCAATTAATAATTTTTGATTTTTTTCTCATAACAATTTTCGTCCTTTTGTGCCACTTTGTCTATTCATGTCTACACTGTTTGGTTCATAGAAGGCCTTGAGTTCGATTCTCAGTGAAACCAATTAATAACTTTTTGATTTATTATCGTAACAATTTTCACAATTTTATGCAACTTTGCCAATTCGTGTCTGCACTGTGTAGTTCAGGGTGTAGGGGTTATAACCACTGTTCAGTAATTCCAACTGGTTTCATGGTGTAGCGGTTATCATGTCTGCTTTACACGCAGAAGGCTCTGACTTCGATCCTCTGTGAAACCAATTAACAATTTTTGATTTATTCTCACAACAATTTTCGTCATTTTGTGCCACTTTGTCTATTCATGTCTCCACTGCTTGGCTTATGGTGTAGAGGTTATAACCACTGTTTGGTAATTCCACCTGGTTTCATGGTGTAGCGGTTATCACGTCTGCTTTACACGCAGAAGGCCCTGAGTTCGATCCTCAGTGAAACCAATTAGTAACTTTTTGATTTATTCTCGTAGCAATTTGCAATATTTTATGCCACTTTGCCACTTCGTGTCTGCACAGTTTAGTTCAGGGTGTAGGGGTTATAACCACTGTTTTGTAATTACAACTGGTTTCATGGTGTAGCGGTTATCACGTCTGCTTTACACGCAGAATGCCCTGAGTTCGATATTCAGTGAAACCAATTAATATTTTTTTGATTTATTATCGTAACAATTTTCACAATTTTATGCAACTTTGCCAATTCATGTCTGCACAGTGTAGTTCAGGGTGTAACAATTAACAATTCTCGTCATTTTGTGCTACTTTGTCTATTCATGTCTACACTGTTTGGTTCATGATTTAGGGGTTATAACTACTGTTTGGTAATTCCACCTGGTTTCATGGTGTAGCGGTTATCTCGTCTGCTTTATACGCAGAAGGCTCTCAGTGAAACCAATTAATAACTTTTTGATTTATTCTCGTAACAATTTGCAAAATTTTATGCCACTTTGCCAATTCGTGTCTGCACAGATTAGTTGAGGGTGTAGGGGTTACAACCACTTACTGGTAATTCTAAGTGGTTTCATGATGTAGCGGTTATTACGTCTGCTTTACACGAAGAAGGCCCTGAGTTCGATCCTCAGTGAAACCAATCAATAATTTTTGATTTATTCTCGTAAAAAATTTCACAATTTTATGCCACTTTGCCAATTCGTTTCTGCACAGTTTAGTTCAGGGTGTAGGGTTATAACCACAGTTTTGTAATTCCAACTGGTTTCATGGTGCAGCGATTATCATGTCTGCTTTACACGCAGAAGGCCCTGAGTTCGATCCTCAGTGAAACCAATCAATAATTTTTGATTTATTCTCGTAAAAAATTTCACAATTTTATGCCACTTTGCCAATTCGTTTCTGCACAGTTTAGTTCAGGGTGTAGGGTTATAACCACAGTTTTGTAATTCCAACTGGTTTCATGGTGCAGCGATTATCATGTCTGCTTTACACGCAGAAGGCCCTGAGTTCGATCCTCAGTGAAACCAATTAATACATTTTTGATTTATTATCGTAACAATTTTCACAATTTTATGCAACTTTGCCAATTCGTGTCTGCACTGTTTGGTTCATGGTTTAGCGGTTATAACCACTGTTTTGTAATTCCAACTGGTTTCATGGTGTAGCGGTTATCACGTCTGCTTTACACGCAGAAGGCCCTGAGTTCGATCCTCAGTGAAACCAATTAATACATTTTTGATTTATTATCGTAACAATTTTCACAATTTTATGCAACTTTGCCAATTCTTGTCTGCACAGTGTAGTTCCGCTTGTAGGGGTTATAGCCACTGTTCAGTAATTCCAACTGGTTTCATGGTGTAGCGGTTATCACATCTGCTTTACACGCAGAAGACCCTGAGTTCGATCCTCAGTGAAACCAATTAATAACTTTTTGATTTATTATCGTAACAATTTGCAAAATTTTATGCCACTTTGCCACTTCGTGTCTGCATAGTTTAGTTCAAGGTGTAGGGGTTATAACCACTGTATTGTAATTCCTACTGGTTTCATGGTTTAGCGGTTATCATGTCTGCTTTACACGCTGAAGGCCCTGACTTCGATCCTCAGTGAAACCAATTAATAACTTTTTGATTTATTCTTTTAACAATTTTCGTCATTTTATGCTACTTTGTCTATTCATGTCTACACTGTTTGGTTCATGATTTAGGGGTTATAACCACTGTTTTGTAATTCCTACTGGTTTCATGGTGTAGCGGTTATCACGTCTGCTTTACACGCAGAAGGCCCTGAGTTCGATCCTCAGTGAAACCAATTAATAATGTTTGATTTATTCTCGTACAAATTTTCAAAATGTTATGCCACTTTGCCAATTCGTGTCTGCACAGTTTAGTTCAGGGTGTAGGGGTTATAACCACTGTTTTGAAATTCCAACTGGTTTCGTGGTGCAGCGGTTATCACATCTGCTTTACACGCAGAAATCCCAGAGTTCGATCCTCAGTGAAACCAATCAATAATTTTTGATTTATTCTCGTAAAAATTTTCACAATTTTATGCCACTTTGCCAATTCGTTTCTGCACAGTTTAGTTCAGGGTGTAGGGTTATAACCACAGTTTTGTAATTCCAACTGGTTTCATGGTGCAGCGGTTATCATGTCTGCTTTACACGCAGAAGGCCCTGACTTCGATCCTCCGTGAAACCAATTAACAATTTTTGATTTATTCTCGCAACAATTTTCGGCATTTTATGCTACTTTGTCTATTCATGTCTACACTGTTTGGTTCATGATTTAGGGGTTATAACCACTGTTTTGTAATTCCTACTGGTTTCATGGTGTAGCGGTTATCACGTCTGCTTTACACGCAGAAGGCCCTGAGTTCGATCCTCAGTGAAACCAATTAATAATGTTTGATTTATTCTCGTACAAATTTTCAAAATTTTATGCCACTTTGCCAATTCGTGTCTGCACAGTTTAGTTCAGGGTGTAGGGGTTATAACCACTGTTTTGAAATTCCAACTGGTTTCGTGGTGCAGCGGTTATCACATCTGCTTTACACGCAGAAATCCCAGAGTTCGATCCTCAGTGAAACCAATCAATAATTTTTGATTTATTCTCGTAAAAATTTTCACAATTTTATGCCACTTTGCCAATTCGTTTCTGCACAGTTTAGTTCAGGGTGTAGGGTTATAACCACAGTTTTGTAATTCCAACTGGTTTCATGGTGCAGCGGTTATCATGTTTGCTTTACACGCAGAAGGCCCTGACTTCGATCCTCCGTGAAACCAATTAACAATTTTTGATTTATTCTCGCAACAATTTTCGGCATTTTGTGCCACTTTGTCTATTCGTGTCTCCACTGCTTGGCTTATGGTGTCGAGGTTATAACCACTGTTTGGTAATTCCTCCTGGTTTCATGGTGTAGCGGTTATAACGTCTGCTTTACACGTAGAAGGCCCTGAGTTCGATCCTCAGTGAAACCAATTAGTAACTTTTTGATTTATTCCCGTAGCAATTTGCAAAATTGTATGCCACTTTGCCAATTCGTGTCTGCACAGTTTAGTTCAGGGTGTAGGGGTTATAACCACTGTATTGTAATTCCAACTGGTTTCATGGTTTAGCGGTTATCACGTCTGCTTTACACGCAGAAGGCCCTGAGTTCGATCCTCAGTGAAACCAATTAAAAAATTTTTGATTTATTATCGTAACAATTTTCACAATTTTATGCAACTTTGCCAATTCGTGTCTGCACTGTTTGGTTCATGGTTTAGCGGTTATAACCACTGTTTAGTAATTCCAACTGGTTTCATGGTGTAGCGGTTATCACGTCTGCTTTACACGCAGAAGGCCCTGACTTCGATCCTCTGTGAAACCAATTAATAACTTTTTGATTTATTATCGTAACAATTTGCAAAATGTTATGCCACTTTGCCACTTCGTGTCTGCACAGTTTAGTTCAGGGTGTAGGGGTTATAACCACTGTTTTGTAATTACAACTGGTTTCATCGTGTAGCGGTTATCACGTCTGCTTTACACGCAGAAGGCCCTGAGTTCGATCCTCAGTGAAACCAATTAATTATTTTTGATTTATTCTTTTAACAATTTTCGTCATTTTGTGCCACTTTGTCTAATCATGTCTACACTGTTTGGTTCATGATTTAGGGCTTATAACCACTGTTTTGTAATTCCTACTGGTTTCATGGTGTAGCGGATATCACATCTGGTATACACGCAGAAATCCCAGAGTTCGATCCTCAGTGAAACCAATCAATAATTTTTGATTTATTCTCGTAAAAATTTTCACAATTTTATGCCACTTTGCCAATTC